>NW_005877856.1:0-8232 GCF_000147115.1 Myotis lucifugus | reverse complement strand
CAGCCCCCCTCCACTGGCCGCCTCCGTACCCCTCAGCCCCCTCCACTGGCCGCCTCCTCCTCACCCGTGAGTCTCAGTTTGGCTGCTGCGGTCTCAGGAGACCTTGATTCCCTCTGTCTGGGCTAGGGATCTCTTTCCCCCCAAGCGTACCCTGGGCACATCTCTATCACTGCACTCACCACGTATAATAACATGATTGTAAATGTTGTCCTTGTCTCATCCCCTTGCCTCTGGACTCCTTGAGGTTAGGGACTGGACCTTATTTGCCCTTTGAATCAGCCCTAGATTTTCCTCTAATCAACACTGCAGTGCAGCTCTAGCTGGTTTGGCTCAGTAAATAGAGTGTCAGCCTGCAGACTGAAGGGTCCTGGGTTCAGTTCCAGTCAAGGGCATATGCCCGGGTTTCAGGCTTGATCCCCAATAGGGGGCGTGCAGGAGGCAGCCAATCAATGACTCTCTCTCATCATTGATGTTTCTATCTTTCTTTCCCTCTCCCTTCCTCTCTGAAATCAATAAAAATATATTTTTTAAAAAAAGACTGTAGTGTAGTAGGATAGAGAAACTGGCATGAGGCTTATACAATGATTACATCAAGTAGGTGTGATAAATACCATAATAGTATAAATGAGGAAACTGAGGCTGCTACTTGCTGAAAGTCAACTCTCGGCTTCTTGGCAGCAGGCCAGGGCTAGAAGTCCACCTCCAGCTGGAGGAACTAGCCTGGGGAGGGGTGTGAAACCACATCAGACTTAGCGTCAGAGCTAAAGGCCTTGAGGCGCAGGGAGGTTATATCAAGATCAGGAGCCCAGGCTGGCCTGTGTGACTCAGTGGTTGAGCATCGACCCATGAACCAGAGGTCACTGGTTCCATTCCCTATAAGGACACATGCCTAGGTTGTGGGCTTCATCCCCAGTAGGAGGAGAGCAGGAGGCAGCCTATCAATGATGTTTCTCTCATCCAAGTTTCTATCTCTCTACCCCTCTCACTTTCTCTCTCTCTCTAAGAAAGATCAATAAAGACCTCACACAGCATTCAATTAATGTTGCAGGGAGTGGGTTAGGAGGGCGGACACAAAATCCTCAAAGCGGATTGGGCTGGCCCTGCGGTAGGCACCTTTATTCATAGACTGTTGTGCATGGGATCAACCACCCTTACAGATTTCAGTGACCTATCCCACGTCTGTGTTGGAGCTGTGGCTGTCGCCCAGCATTTGCCTTTTAATATATATATTAAAAAGATCAGGAGCCCAAACCGGTTTGGCTCAGTGGATAGAGCGTTGGCCTGCAGACTCAAGGGTCCCAGGTTCAATTCCAGTCAAGGGCATGTACCTTGGTTGTGTGCACATCACCAGTGGGGAGTGTGCAGGAGGCAGCTGATCGGTGTTTCTCTCTCATCGATGTTTCTAGCTCTCTATCCCTCTCCCTTCCTTTCTGTAAAAAATCAATAAAATATATTTTTAAAAGAAAAAAAAAAAGATCAGGAGCCCAAGTCATAATCAGGTGAATGTTCTGATCGACAAGGAGGCAACAAGTAGTGGGAGGAGCCCAAGACCAGGCATCAAGAGATGACCTGGGTCCTGGCTCATACTCTGTTCCATCTGATCCCTTGCCTTAGATCCATTTCAGCCCATAATGAGCACCCACTAGCCAAATGGGACTCCCCAACTTGTCATATCTACTCCTCAGCCTAGAATAACTTCTGTCCTTCCCAGTGATCTCCTGGTCAAAATACTGCCCTTTTTAAAGATCCAGCTCTAGCCGAAACCGGTTTGGCTCGGTGGGTAGAGCATCGGCCTGAGGACTGAGAGGTCCCAGGTTCGATTCCGGTCAAGGGCATGTACCTGGGTTGCGGACACATCCCCAGTAGGAGATGTGCAGGAGGCAGCTGATTGATGTTTCTCTCTCATCGATATTTCTAACTCTCTATCCTTCTCCCTTCCTCTCTGTAAAAAATCAATAAAATATATTTAAAAAAAAAATAAAGATCCAGCTCTAATCCTACGTCCTGAGTGAAGCCTTCTTCATCTCCCTAACCAGAGGTGAGGTGAGGATTTCTCTTCTCACCTCTGAGTCCCCACAGACACATTTACATACCTCTCTTAGGAAACTTAGTCTTATTCTGCCTTACTGTTTACGTAGACAGCTTCTCTTGTTTCTCCTACTAAACCAGTGGTTCTCAACCTTCTGGCCCTTTAAATACAGTTCCTCATGTTGTGACCCAATCATAAAATTATTTTCGTTGCTACTTCATAACTGTAATGTTGCTACTGTTACGAATCGTAATGTAAATATCTGATATGCAGGATGGTCTTAGGCGACCCCTGTGAAAGGGTCGTTCGACCGCCAAAGGGGTCGCGACCCACAGGTTGAGAACCGCTGTACTAAACTAACCCCATTAGATTCCTCCTCCTTGAGAACAAAGACCATATTTACTCGTGCAGCTTCCTTATTACCTACTTTATGGTAGATGCTCAAATATTTGTTGACCTAAAGAAGGACTCCCTTTTATCAGTGAGCTGTCGTGGCCAATGGCATGAACTCTGAGTCACTCACTAGCTGTGTGACTTTGGGCGAGGTAAGCTTTCTGTGTATCAGTTGCCCCAACAGAAAATGGGTATAACAGTACCTGCCTCATGAGGGGTGTTGAGGAGCCAGTGAGCACTTAGCCGTGAGACTAGTCCACACTTCAAAATGTGCCAGAGCTGGAATGCTGTCCTCAGAGTTAAATGCCCGCGGGTAATGAGACCTTTCTCCTCCCTGAATGAGTGCCCTTCCTCCTCAGTCCCTGGTTCTGCTGTGAGCAAACCACCAGTGAGTTGTGAAATCCTCCCAGAGAACTTCAAATTGTTCTAGATATTTCTGTGGGTTACTTGGTTTGGGTCTGCAGTCTACAGATGGAAAATTAAGGTTCTGTATCATGTTTTCCAGTTTACTTATTAATTTGCTTTTTTTTTTTTTTTTTTTTTTTTTGCAAGAAGGTAGGCCTTTAGATAGGTTCCTGAGAAGCCACAGAGGTGGGGGTTTTTTTTTCTGGTTTCTTTTGTTTTAAAAAATATTTTTATTGATTTCAGAGAGGAATGGAGAGGGAGAGAGAGATAGAAACATCACTGATGAGAGAGACCATTGATTGGCTGACTCCTGCATGCCCCTTACTGGGGATTGAGCCTACAACCCCGGGCATGTGCCCTTGACCGGAATCGAACCCGGGACCTTTCAGTCCCCAGGCTGACGTTCTATCCACTGAGCCAAACCAGCTAGGGGGGCCACAGAGGTTTTTTGTTTTTTAAAAAATACATTTTATTGATTTTTTACAGAGAGGAAGGGAGAGAGATAGAGAGTTAGAAACATCCATGAGAGAGAAACATCGATCAGCTGCCTCCTGCACACCTCCCACTGGGGATGTGCCCGCAACCAAGGTACATGCCCTTGACCGGAATCGAACCGGGACCCTTCAGTCTGCAGGCTGACGCTCTATCCACTGAGCCAAACCGGTTAGGGCACCACAGAGGTTTTTATCTTGGTGGAGTTAATAAGAGATAGACCAGTGTTGTTCTCCAGGCTTAACAAGACTGGTCCCTGAATCAAGTCAAAGGTCTTACGATGATTAACACAATTTACAATTTAAGTGAACAAAGACAGTTTTCTCTACCAAACACTCAAACAAATGTAGGTTCCTGTAACATTCATAAGCTCCAGGTTACAAAGGAACCACTGTTAGAATTATGAAAACAACTCTTCCAATATTAATGAAAAGCTCTGACACTTTTAAAAGAGGAGAAGGATCTGAAACCCAGTTTTAACAGGACAAGATACACAACAAGTCAAGGTCTAGCTTACGTTTTGTGGCTACTCTAATATTTCTTATCATTCTGAGAAACAGGCTCACGAGTACCCTGGGGCTTTGTATTCTTTAAGCGCCTCAATCTGCATCAAAGGTATTTGGCTGATAGGCTTTTTTAAAAAAAAAATATTTTTATTGATTTCAGAGAGTAAGGGAGAGGGAGAGATAGAAACATCAAGGATGAGAGATAATCATTTTTTTTTATTTTTTTAAAAATATATTTTATTGATTTTTCACAGAGAAGAAGGGAGAGGAATAGAGAGTTAGAAACATCGATGAGAGAGATCGACCAGCTGCCTCCTGCACGCCCCCCAGTGGGGACGTGCCCGCAACCAAGGTACATGCCCTTGACCGGAATCGAACCTGGGACCCCCGAGTCCGCAGGCCGACGCTCTATCCACTGAGCCAAACCGGTTCGGCGAGAGATAATCATTGATCAGCTGCCTCCTGCATGCCCCCTACTGGGGATCAAGCCTGCAACCTGGGCATGTGCCCTTGACTAAAATCAAACCCGGGACCCTTCAGTCCACAGGTCGACGCTCTATCCACCGAGCCAAACCAGCTAGTTTTTTTTTTAAATATATTTTATTGATTTTTTACAGAGAAGAAGGGAGAGAGATAGAGAGTTAGAAACATCGATGAGAGAGAAACATCGATCAGCTGCCTCCTGCACATCTCCTACTGGGGATGTGCCCGCAACCCAGGTACATGCCCTTGACCGGAATCGAACCTGGAACCTTTCAGTCCGCAGGCCGATGCTCTATCCACTGAGCCAACCCGGTTTCGGCCCAGCTAGTTTTTTAAAAATATATATATTTTTATTGATTTCAGAGAGGAAGGGAGAGGGAGAGAGAGATAGAAACGTCAATGATGAGAGAGAATTATTGATTGGCTGATAGGCTTTTAAATTCCACAGGGTGAGGTGGATTTGTAGATAAAGGGTTGAGAAGCAGAAGTGAGGAGCGTTAAGGGAAATAGGAGGGGAAGGGGCGGCCACCCCGTGGAGGGAAAGAAGCAGGCTGCTCTGACTGATTCTCTGCTATTAACTCCGGCACAGCTGGCCCTCTGCCCGGTTTTGCTGCACAAATACTTTGTGTTTCCGAAGCTTTTCCTATTGTAAGGCCCTGGAATGGAGCTGCACTGCTTTTCCCCAGTACCCACATCTGGCACCGGAGCGGGGCCTGCAGGGATAGGGAGCCTCTCCAAGCCCTGCTTTCTTTCGAGGGCGGGACACACTGCAGACACCCCTTTTGGGTGTCTTCCCAGGCCCGGGCTCCTTCACTCGGGGCAGCCAGAGTGGAGAAAGGAGGGGGCAGCCTGGGCAAGCATCCTCCTCCTCATGCTGGTGCTTGTCTCCTTTTAAGGACATTTATGTTGTTTCTGTTCTCACAAACAAATAATAAGATGTCCTGTGGAGGGCTGGACAATCAGAGGAACTTCAAGGCGGGGGGCGTATTCCTGCTTTCTGTACAGCTGTGCAAGGGGGGAGGGGAGGAGAGGGCAAAGATAGGCGTGGAAACCTTAACTGCATCCTTGAGCTGGTTTTATCTGTCCGGGAAACAAGCGTTAGAGTTAACCCTCATCACACACAAGCCCTCCCCTACAGTGGAGAGGGGGTTCACAACAGTAGGCCTGGGGCCTGACTGCCCGCCATGACCTGCCCAGTTAGGAATTTATGCTCTGATCGTGCTGTGAGGTGACTCCATAGAATCCCTTTTTCATCACAGGAGGTTCAGTGGTTAGACTTTTTTGAGCTTTAGACATTCGACTAAACCATTGAAGCTCTGAGTTTATGAGAGACAAAAAGAAGCAGTCCCAACATATTAGATGGTCCCATTTATATGAAATATTCATAATAAGAAATCTCTAGAGTCAGGAAGTAGATGAGGGGTTGCTAGGCTGAGGTGGGGTGGAGGGATGGAGAGTGACTGCTCATGGGTACAACGTTTCTTTGTGGGATGATGAAAATGTTCTAGAATTATGTTTTTATTGACTTTAGAGAGAGGGAGAGGGAGAGAGAGAGAAACATCATTCAGTTGCCTCCTCTATGTGCGCTGACCAGGAATTGAACCTGGGTATGTGTCCTGACTGGGAATTGAACCCGCAACCTTTAGTTGCATGGGATGACACTCAACCACCTGAGCCACACTGGCCAGGGCAGGACTATATTTCTTTTACTGTTGATTCCTGTTTGGGTTCACAAATTTGTTTCCTATAATTAAAATAAAATCGCTTCTAACTGCAGTAGGTTTTTTTTTTCATTGCATCCAGACAGGCTTGCTCTCAAATTACTGTTTAATGTGATTTTCTGAAGCTCTGGCATTGCATTAAGACTGGAAACAAAGATCCAGCTTTTGGTTCCATTGATTTCCTGTTTTCAGTCTCACTGATTTTTTTTCTCAAATTTTCTTAATGACATCGGCCAATTTTGTATTTATTTATTTACATTTTTTAAAAATCCTCACCTGAGGATATTTTTCCATTGATTTTTAGAGAGAGTGGAAGAGAGAGGGAAAGACAGAGAGAAACATCGATGTGAGAGAAATACATTGGATTGGTTGCCTCCCGCATGAGCCCTGACTAGGGCTCAGGCCGGGGAGGAGCCTGCAACCGAGGTACATGCCCTTGACCAGAATCAAACCCAGGACCCTTTGGTCCGCAGGCCCACGCTCTATCCACTGAGCCAAACCGGCCAGGGCTCTCTAATTTTTATTATTTATTTTCTAGTGCTTACTTTGAATTTAATTGGCTTTCTTTTTCTAGTTTCCTAAGGTGGAAGCTTGGATGATTGATTTTTAAATCGCTCTTTTTTATGATATATGCTTTTGTTGAATGAACTCAATATAAATTGGGAGGCTTTGCTGGAAATAAACGATAAAGATTTATTCAAGGATCTTAGAGTTTGTGAACTGGGAATACAGCTAGGCAAAAACCTGGAAGTGTTCCAAATAAGAAAAAAAAATTAAAATTTCTTATCATAAAAAGGACATTCTTTTTTTTAAAAAAAATCCTCATCCAAGGATATGTTTTCTTGATTTTTTTTTTTGAGAGAGAGAGAGAGAAACATCAATGTGAGAGAGAAACAGAGAAACATTTATCAGTTGTCTCCCACATGCTCTGACAGGGGATCTAACCCACAACCTAGGTATGTGCCCTGATTGGGAATTGAACCTGCAACCATTTTGATGTATGGGAAGACACTCCAACCAACCAACTGAGCCACCCAGCTAGGGCTGAAGAGGACATTCTTGAGAATTACCTGTCCGCATTCTTAGCCCTGCTCCAGAAGGGTTAGCGTCAGATGTCAGGCAATCTGGATATGAGTCCTTTGGGGGGTAATCAGAGGGTTATCTGGAAGTTTGGTGTATGTCCAGATGTTTATCTAGGCATTGATGCATGACTGGAAAGTTCAAAACAAGTTTAAGTTCCCAGGATAGTTAGAACAAGAACGGAATCTTTCCTCATGCCTGAAACTTCGTAATGTTAATAATTTTAGCAGCTTGGTTAAAGTGACTCCTTTTATATATTCCCTATCTTCACATGTTCCTCATTTTTAATGCTATATATTTACCTCTAAGCACTGCTTTCACTGAGCCCCAGAAATTTTGGTAAGTTTTGTTTTAATTTTCTTTTTTCCCCATGGTTTTAAAGCTTTTATTTGCATATTTTAAATATTGTGCATTCCAATCATTAAAATCATTTGAATGGGAGAAAAATGGCACTCTGATGAAACTGCCTTGTACAGCCTGCAGGACACTTGATCAGCTGGATTTTTGCTCTAGATTTCACTGTCCTACCACCCAGCTTCTCCCTTCATCAACACGCAAGTTCTTTTCCTTTCCTGCCAGCCAGACAGGCAGATGAGAGAGGCAGGTGTGGCCTTTGTTGTCAGTAGTTCTCTGATGTGAAAGGGGCAGCATTTACACTGACTCAGCCTCCTTGCAGTTCACAAAATTCAACAACTAAAAGGAGCAAAATGAGAAGGCGGTGCACATTGGCTGTGCACGTCTCATTATGTTTGCCTGCTTGTTCAGTTGTTTCTTTTGAAGGCAGTGGATTTTTCTCTTGCATTTCTGTCTTCAGTGTCGACCTAGGGGATTTCTCAGTCTCCGCCATATCTTGTTTATCAGACATGGTTGCAGAGGAAGTGGGGTGAGGCGTGCGAACGAGTCGAGGCGGATCTGCTCAGCGGCCACCACCGAGTTTAATTTTCATTTAGTTCAAAATATTTTTTAAATTCTCTTGAGATTTCTTCTTTGACTAGTGTGTTATTTAGAAGCGTGTTGTTTAATCTCCATGTATTTTGGGATTTCCCAATTATCTTTGTGTTATTGATTGCTAGTTGAATTCCATTGTGATCTGAGAGCAAACATTGCATGATTTCTATTATTT
>NW_005877855.1:0-8233 GCF_000147115.1 Myotis lucifugus | reverse complement strand
AGGACGGCCTGTCTGCAGGAAGGTCACGCTGCCCCTGGTCACGCTGGCCCCAGCTCCCCACGGCCTGCTTCGGGGCCTGTGAGAGGTCAGGGCAAGCTGGGCTAGTGGGCTGGGCTTGACTGTGTCCCCCCGGTGTCCTGGGAGCGCTAAGGGACTCCAGAGACTTCCTCCCACCTTGGAAGGGGCCTCGGCTCATCTGCCTGCAGCGGGAGAGGAGGGAGAGCCGGCTTCTCACACCCAGGGAACACCACCATGGATGGTGAGTTAGTGCAGGGCTTTCCTTTTCCTCTCCTATCACAGTGGCCTTAAATCTAGACAAAAAACTGCAGAGAAGGCTGTTGACAACAGACTAGGCCACTCTGAGTGGCTGCCCATTTTGCCTCTTTGAACTACAAATTTCCTGAGGGCAAGGATGTTTCGGCTCAACTCTGAAAAGTTCGTCTCATCTTTTTACCTGTGAGTGTCAGCAAATGACCTGACAAGGTCTGCGGGACTAGACCCGGGAGGACTAGCTCACAGGTAGGCATGAATCTCCTGGAAGTTCCCTCCTAAGGATTGGATTGGTCCTCCCACAAGAAGGAGGTCTGGACGTCTGTTCCCAATCCCCTGGCTCCTGGAACAGCACCCTAGTTTTACCCACAAAGCCTACCTCCCCACTCTCAAACACAGTGGTTGGTCCGGGGCTGGTACACCCCTGGCTCAGAGACGAGCCTCTGACTCACCGCTGGCCAATCAATCATTAAACCATTACAAGTGACTTCTTCAGGCTGACGAAGTCCCAGCCAGGGAGACTCAATTCCTGGACCCTCAGGAACGGCAGGGCAGAATGACACCATTCTGTCCACTGGAATGGGAGCTGGGGGGATTTCAGGCAGCAGGGGACAGAGCTGACTAGCCCCGTGGCAGAGAGGGCCTGCCGAAAGAGACCGAGTCCTGACAATACCATGCCCAGAGTGAGACCAACCAGGCGCCTTCCAGCCACATACACCAGGCTAAGGCACACCTCCGGGCCCATCAGAAAGGCTGCAGCTCATGTCGCTGGACCCACTTGGACGGCCTGGCTGCTAAAGGCGTGCGCTGCACAGACTCTGCTCGGGGCTGTCAACATGGTCTATTCTGTTCCATAGGATGACTGAGAGGCAACAAAACTCACTGGTTCAAGAGCAGATGCCCTGGGTTCAAATCCTACTCGGTCACTTACTAGCTGTGTGATCTTAAGTTCATGACCCTCAGCATCTTGACCAGTGAAACGAGGGTGATAACAGTACCCAGTGCCTGGGGGAAGTAAATGACTGTCAAGTACTCAGAATGGTCCCTGGCACGTAGTAGGTACTCACTAAACACGGCCTCTAATTAGCTCTGATGGATTGGTCATGCATTTGCTCAGACAGCAAACGATTATAAAGTGCCTACTGTGTGCCAGATGCTGTGCCAGGTGCCCAGGACACTCGGTAAAAGGACATGGCCCCTGTCCCTGAGGCTCTTACAATCTTTTGGAGAAGACAACAAGCAGCCACAAAGCGTGGTGAGCTGCCATGGTAACCCATGACTTTGACCTCACCACAGCCCAACCCTGACCAGTTGAGCTACTTGGACGCAGCGATGAAAATGACTAACGCCCACACAGGGGAAGTTGGGAGGGGGCCAGGGGAGTGGGCAGCAGGGACAGAGCAGAGGCCTAGCCCTGGACCAGCCTCCGCTCCTCGGCCACAGAAGGACCTGCACTGGGCCAGCCCCCTGCCCATGAAGAAAGAGGCTGTTGTCACCAGCCATCTTCACAGGCTGCAAGCCCTCCCTGTGGGAGAGGGATTCCCTCCCACTGATTTCTAGGGTCAAGAGCCGACATTCCTGAGGCCTCTGTGGCACGGGCAGCGTTCTCCCTTTCTCCCGGGGGAATCCCAGAGGCAGGGCGGGTCCGGCCAGCCGGACTTTTGCCTTTTGCCCCTTGTGCCCAGCAGAGCACCTGGTTCAACAAGCAAAAGGTGCAGAGCCAGGGCTGGGGGTGTCCACTGGACCCCCTGCCACCCACCGGACGGAGCCATCATTTCTTGCCAGTGTTCTCGTGCTGACCTAGGAGTTTTACATTTATCTCACTCCCAAGTATCAGATGGGGCAAATAAAGCCCCAGAGAGATCAAGTTACTTGTCCAACGTCACACAGTAGGTCACTGGGCGGCCTCCTGGGATTTGTGGGATCGGGAACTGGTTCCCAGCAGCCCTGGCCTGCACAAGGGCATGAGTGCTCTGGCAGGCGGGCTGGGGCTCTGCCATTCCAAAGAGCTTGGTGGTTGTACCTATAGGCAGCCCCTGGCTTTGGGGCTGGGTGGCCCCGTCACACTTTCCCAAGGCTGGGGGCTGAATTTGGGCGGGCCCCCGTGGGGTGGTTGTCTCAGGCATGCTTGATAATTAGGGCTCCACAGTGGTGGCAGAGGGGCCCTGGCTGAGGGCTGAGCAGGGCCTGGGCTTCCGCATGCTTGGGGTGGGAGTGGGGGCCCCTTTCCTGAGGAGCAAAGGCGCAAACTAAGAGGAGTCGCTTCCGTCCACCAGCTCCCTCACCTTGGAGTAAAGAGCCGAAGGTTGAGGACCTAGTCAGACGCCTCGGCAGATCCAAGTAAGGGAGAGGTGTCTGGGGTGATTTGCTAACACAGTGATTTCCCAGCCTATTCCTTCTTCTCTTTAAATCCATGGCATTCTTTAAAAACACACACAGGGTCTTACATGGAATTATAAGCTACGGAGCAGACAGAACGGAAGCCAGTCTAGTTCCATGGAGGTGGGGGCCCCTCAGAACCCCATGGGCAGCACCTCCACGGTCCACTTTCCTGGAGCCCCTCGGGGACTCTGGAACACAGCTTGGAAATGTGGTTTTAAAACATCAACTGGTGCCCGGCTGGCGTGGCTCAGTGGTTGAGCGTCGACCTATGAACCGGAAGGTCATGGTTCGATTCCCGGTCAGGGCACATGCCCTGGTTTCTGGCTCGATCCCCAGTGTGGGGCATGCAGGAGGCAGCCAATCAATGACTCTCTCTCCTCACTGATGTTTCTATCTCTCTCTCCCTCTCCCGTCCTCTCTGAAATCAATAATATCAATCAATCAATCAATAAATCAAATAAACATCAGCTGGTGCTGGGGTCTGCCTTGGGGGCTGTCGGGGCGCGGATGGCCGAGTCTATAGACAGGGGACAGTTATCCTTGTCCCTTTCAGTGTGGACAAAATGACCACATGGTTCATTGATCCAAATACTTTCTAGTCCCTTCCCTGAAAGGCCACTGAAAGGGAATTCAAGGTCACCTTCCCTAAAGCAGGGGATGGCAGTGGAGTCAGACAGGCTTGGGCTGGGTGGCCTTTGCTGGCATGAAGCACCACCAGGCCACAGATCTGTACTGTCCACCCCGGGCTTGGTCCCGGCTTCTGGGTTACAAGACACCAGGCGGTCCCCTGCCACTGACTTGAGCTCCAGTCCTGGACCTAAATCCAAACCGGAAGGAGTTAGATGGGTTTTGATCAGATCTAGTCCAGGCCTTTTTAACCTGGAGTCTGAGATAGGCACGGGGGTGGGGCTGGGGGTCCCTTAAAAGTATAAAAACGTGAATCTTTGTGCATTCTTCTTGGGGCATTCTTCAGATCCTCTAAGGCAGCGGTTCTCAACCTGTGGGTCGCCACCCCTTTGGCAGTCGAACAACCCTTTCACAGGGGTCGCCTAAGACCATCCTGCATATCAGATATTTACATTCCGATTCATAACAGTAGCAACATTACAGTTATGAAGTAGCAACGAAAATAATTTTATAGTTGGGTCTTAACATGAGGAACTGTATTTAAAGGGCCAGAAGGTTGAGAACCGCTGCCTTAGCAGCGGTTCTAACCTGTGGGTCTCGACCCCTTTGGGGGTCGAACGACCCTTTCACAGGGGTCGCCTAAGACCATCGGAAAACACATATATAATTACATATTGTTTTTGTGATTAATCATTATGTTCAATTTGTAACAATGAAATTGGGGGTCACCACAACATGAGGAACTGTACTAAAGGGTCGAGGCATTAGGAAGGTTGAGAACCACTGCTCTAAGGGCTCTATAATCAGCAAAAGATTAAGACTCACGGTAACCCCCTCCGTGGCCACCTCCTTCAAGAAGTCTTCTAAGGTTTCCCTTAATTTATAATGACCTCTCCCTTCTCCGTTCTATCACAGCCCTAGGATCACTTCAAAGGCTGCAGCTTAGTGACCTGGGGTCTAGCTGGAAGGAGTAGCGCTCACTCGTCCCTGAGAGCTGGCTCCTCGCATATTTGAGGTGCTACGCTGTACTGCTGCTGGTTTTCTGCTTATCAGTTTCTTGTTTGAAGCAGAGCCTGATAACCAATGACTACTTTAATCCCCTGGCAAGTGTCCCAGTCATTGTATGCAAATACTGCTACTCAGTGGCTAAAACATTGTTTTTGTAAAAGTAATTTTAACTACATCCTGCGCCATCCTGTTGACTCCGCGGCTGCTTATCGGCCCTCTCTGCAGAACCCCGTGTGCGCCAGGCCCCACTCTGCCACAGCTTGTCTCTTGACCTCTCCATGACCCCGACTGGGGTAGGCAGCCGCTGAGGTGATTTCTTCTGGCAGGAAAGGCCCTGCTTTTGAAGCTCGGAATCTGAGGTTCAAAGTCTAACCCAGGCCAAGCATCCTGGACAGCTCACTTCAGCTGCATCTTAGAAATGGGCTGTTGATCATACCCGCCCTGGGCATGGGCCACACAGTGAACGTGCGAAAGCCCTGTACGGTCCTGTACGGTAGCACAGTCACGTGCGGTCCTGTGGTCACATAGAGGCCCAGTCACATATCGCACCCCGGCCAACGCTATCCATCATGTCTGGCACCACAGTCACGTGACTACTGTAGTCACTATAGCGCTACAGCCACATGGAGTACCACTCACACTCAGTACTGCAGTCACAGACAATACTACAGCCGCGTGTAGTACCACAGTCACATATGCTACTGTAGTCACATACAGGACGACTTGGTCACCTATAGTACGAGGAGCTCAAGAATATGTGGGGAACTGCGAGGAGGCCAGTGTGGCGGGAGCACAGAGAATGAGGGGTGAGAGTGTGGTGTGTGAGGGAGCCTGGCGGGGGTCGGGGAGCTGGATAAGGGATGGGGGGCAGGGCAGAGGCGGGGGTGGGGGGGGAAGGTTAGGGGGCAGGGCACTTTCCCCCCTCAGGCACTGGGGATGTGGCAGTGAGCAGTGCAGACAAACATCCCCACCTAGAGCTGACAGTTTAGTGAGGGGCAGACAGGTAATAAACAAGACACATAAAATAACCGGTTAGAACGTAGTACTAGTAAGTGGGAAGGAGAAAACAAAGGAGGCAAGGCCCATGGATGAGACCATGGCGGGAAGGAGGGAGCAGGAGTCCAGGCTCGGGTTTGCTGAATGACTGAATGAGTGCCGTCAACCACTGGTGGCCTCACCTGTCCTGTCCACTCTCTCGGACTCCAGACATGCCCGCACCTTCATAACTCCTTCTAAGGGCCTCACCGTCCACGGGAGACAAGCGCACATTTGAGGTTCACTTTCCTCCTGCTCCTTTGGCTTCAACTGCTTCCTGACCTGCGTGCTTCATCTGAATAATGCCTCAAACATTTCCCTTCAAATGTCATGTACACTTGGTACATTTCTCAGCTTGTGTCTTCTGCCGCCAACAGGGAGTGCGACGCCTTATCACATTCTAAGTGTGCTCCTGCTTTTGCCCAAAGACCAAGGAGAGGTTGTTGGGACTGAAGCGCTTCCTGCACAGGTGCCCAGAAGGATGCTGGGTTTTGGCGGCGGCAGGTGGGAACCAGGTCTTCAAGGACAAGTGGCAGTGATTGCCAGGTCTCTTTCCAGGATAGAAAAGGATGGCTAGGCCCAGCCGGCGTGGCTCAGTGGTTGAGCATTGACCTATGAATCAGGAGGTCACAGTTTGATTCCCAGTCAGGGCATATGCCTGGGTTCTGGGCTCAATCCCCAGGGTGGGCATGCAGAAGGCAGCCGGTCAATGGTCCTCTCTCATCATTGATGTTTCTCTCTCTTTCTCTCTTTCTCCCTCTCCCTTCCTCTCTGAAATCAGTAAAAATCCTATCTAATAAAGACAGAATATGCAAATTAACTGTCACTCCACGACAAAGATGACAGCGCCCACAGCCAATAAGGAGGGAATATGCAAATTGATGCGACAAAGATGGCAGTGGCTGGGCTGGGACGCTTGTGTTCAGCCTCGTCCTGGCTGCTCCAGGCCTCTGGGCAGCGCGGGCACACAGGCACAGAGCGGCCAGGGCAGGGTGGGTCGCCTGCTATGAGGGGGCAACGGGGGGTGGAGGGAGCTACAGGAGGGCGGCAGGGCTGGAGCGAAGGTGGAAGGCGGCAGCCAGAGCAAAGGCCCAGGTCCCGGAGGGAAGCCGGTGCTGGCAGCCAGGGGAAGGAAGGCCTATTCTTGCACAAATCTTCATGCATTGGGCCTCTAGTACATTATAGAAAATAAAATAAAAGGATAGCTAAGAGCTAACTTCTCCTGAATATGGTCGAGATGGTTTTCTCAGTGATACCTCAAACAATAAGAAGATGGAAATGAACAAGCGGAAGTACCCAGCATGCTAAGGAGGTTGGGAGGGCTCTGTGCAGGGGTCCACAGAAGCCCTGGGCTTAGAAAAGCTGAAAGTTCAGAAGCGCCTGGAGTGGGCTAGGTAGACCAAAGCAGGGACCGTGACCTCAACCACTGAGCCACGCAGGCCGGGCTGGAGCAGGACCTCTTGATTCAGGTTCAGTGCTCCTGGACCTAGGGAGCATTCTTTGAAGCCCAAATAGACAATTTGGTGATTTTAGGATAATAAACAGGAAGTTGTGCTTGACATGCTAGTCGGAAAACGTAGGCCACTCATTACCTTGAAAGCTACAGGTTGGAAATATTAACATCTCCTACAAGAGAAGAAATGAATCCATGGCAGATGGCTACCGGGTGGCTGCTGAGGGTGGGGGTGGGGCAGTCCTACCCACCGAGGGTGTGTTTTCTAACCCTCTTTTTCATTAAGTGGAATCTGATGGCTAGCAAGAAAGGCTGGATGAACAGCCACAAGGACAAGCTGTTTGTGCAGGAGTCTCCTGGCAACTCAGGGAGCTTGGCAATCGGTTCCTTTCCTGGGATGGCCGATCCACATATGAGAATTTTAGAGCGGGCCAGGATCTTAGTGGTCACTGTGTCCCCTCTCGTTTCACAGGTGTGTTTCTTAGCTGCAGCGGAAGCAGGGTCTCAGCAGAGCCCAGTCTAGAACCCTCTGGCGTCTGGCCTCCCAGCCCAGGTGAGCCAGGCAGCAGGGGGCGCGACCCTAGAGGTGGCCGGTTTGTTCCCCAGGGGAAGGAGGTGGGGCGGACAGAGGGAGGTGTCTGTCTATTCATGGGACAGGCCGAATTGTGAGGCCATTGTCTGAAACCTCAGGACCGGATGCTAAGAGCTAAAAGGCTTTTCCTCCATGTTGCAGGTAGGACAGTTGCCTACCTGCCTACCAATTGGAAGCCCGGTACTTTTCCCAGAAACTCCCACCAAAGGCTGCATTTGGGGTGAGGATCGGGGAGATGGCACTGCAATCTCCCAAGCCACCCATGCCTTTGTGACCGTCATCACATGCCAATTGTTTAGTGCAGCAATTTTGCCCTGATGACTCTGCGTCATCCAATAAGATGACCGGTCAGAACCCCTCTCCTCTCTCTCCTTTTTCCTGTTCTCATCAGTACCGGCCTAACGCTGAGTGTGAGGTACGAAATCCCTGCTCACCTCTCAAGCTCTGCAATAGTTTCCTTCCTTGCCTTCTCCTTCCCTCCTTCAATTCCAGCCTGAACCCAGCCTTTGATCAGGTGGTTTCTTGCACCTGGATCACCCTCCTTACATCCCTTCTGGTTGACTCTTTTTTAAAAAAAATAAATGTATTTTTTATTGATTTCAGAAAGGAAGGCAGAGGGGGAGAGAGAGAGATTAAAACATCAATGATGAGAGAAAGTTGTTGATGGGCTGCCTCCTGCACATCCCCCACTGGGGATCGAGCCCGAAACCCAAGCATATACCCTGACCAGGAATTGAATCGTGACCTCCTGGGTCATAGGTCGACGCTCAACCACTGAGCCACACCGGCTGGGCTGGTTGACCTTCTTCAAGGCTCACTCAAATGCCACTTCACCCATGAAGCTTTCCCTGAGCTAGTTTAACAGC
>NW_005877854.1:0-8234 GCF_000147115.1 Myotis lucifugus | reverse complement strand
ACCAATATACTGTACTATTGTATGTCAACTATACTTCATTTTATTTTCTTTTTATTTTCTTTTTTTGTTAACTTTTATTGTTGAAAGTATTACATGTACCCCTTTTGTCCCCCCATTAACCTCTTCTAGCCTGCCCCCCCATCCCTGCCCTAGGCCTTCACCATCCTACTGTTATCTATTTTTGTTTCATCTGACCCTGCACATTAGGTATGATCATAGTCATTATTTCACAAGTGAGAAAACTGGAGGGTCAGAGGAGAACATAATTGGCCCAGAATCACACCTAATTGCCCGGGAGGGACATCATTTGCCCAGCTGGCACTGACCCAAAATTTATTTTGTTCCCAAAGTCTTTCCCTCCCCACTGATCACCTTGCTCCTTGATAAATGCTGCCACCGGGTGACACCCTCCTCTGGAGGGTGAGCCCATTTTCAATTGGTGTTTATTTGTAGAAGTTTAGTGTCCTGGTCCTGCATATTGTTATAACCAGGTTCTAGAAATAGCATCACAAGCCCTAGCTGGTTTGGCTCAGTGGATAGAGCATCAGCCTGTAGACTGAAGGGTCCCAGGTTCGATTCCGGTCAAGGACACATGCCCCGGTCGCGGGCTCGATCCCCGGGAGGGGGCGTGCAGGAGACAGCCGATCAATGATTCTCATCATGGATGCTTCTCTCTCTCTCCCTCTCCCTTCCTCTCTGAAATCAGTAAAAATATATTTTTAAAAAATGATACCCAAGCAGATCAGGAACTGAGTGAAGGAAGGTTTTGACTTGTATCCGTGCAACTTTAGAACTTTGGGTGTATTATTTTTCGGGTTGAGTGCTGTAGATTTTATTACTTGAGATTCCAGGTGTATTCATACAGATGAACTGTCTGAGAAAATTCCTAGAGCACCTGGAGTAAATATAATGTATAAACTCGTCACTGGGCTCCCTACCAGAGATCTCACCAACAAACACATAAAGTGAGTCTGGACAGAGATGAACTTTTTTCTCCTCTTTCTCCTCTCAGGGACCTGAAACTCACCTCATTTATCATATTGTTGTTGGCATCTATGGCTACCCACCTTGTTTTATTGAAACTCAAGCGGCTTGTGGTGATAACTTGCCTGAGAAAGCAATTTTGGGAACATCGATTGCTATGAAATGTACCCAACTGTGTAGCCTGTTTGGTTTGGACAATAGATCTTCATTTCCCCCTAGTAGCATCATCCGTTCTGAAATTGCCGCTCACGTTCCATAAGCTGTGAAGTGCACAGTGGTTTTTGGTCAGAGAGCAATCCCAGGGGTTCCTAAGGAATGTTTCGAGGCTGCCGAATAGACAGCCGCCAGTGAGAAACTTCTCCCGGAAACGGAAGTTTCAGTAGCATTTCCCCAAGTCCTGTTCTGATCTACTTGACCTTGGGTCGATGGCCGTGGCTCTGAGGCCCCAGCTACCTGTGTTGATGGAGACATCCTGGGGGCCTCTGTGTAATTAGCATGTAACCTAGTAGCTCCCATGTACCCAAGCACTACCCCATACAGTGGGGCCTTGACTTACGAGTTTGATTCGTTCCGTGACGGAGCTCGTAACTCAAATTACTCGTATGTCAAATCAAAAAGTGAACGAGTGAGACACGTGATGCTGGGCTGATGTTGTGGCGTTCACTGTGACGTTCGCTGCGCCAACTAGCGGTGGGGTATCTGAAGCTGGCTCGTAACCCGAATTTTAGCTCGCAACTCAAAGCAAAAAATCGGCCGAGAGACGGCTCGTATCTCGAAAAACTCGTTAGTCGGGACACTCGTAAGTCAAGGCCCCACTGTATTTCCATCCAACAAAGTGACAACAGGCACTTTGCCCCCTATCGGAGGACACACACATCGCGAGACATGGCCACTCCTCTTAGGAAGCTCGAGGTGTATAAGAGGGTCGATGCCGACAGGAATAGCTCATCTGGGGCTGGCACTGCCAGCGGCACCAACGTCGGGTCATTCTTCTCATGAAAGTGATTTCCTACACAGTTCATAGGAGTGTAATTGCTAATCACTTTTCCCAAATGAAACCTTACAGAATGTGTCAAACCTGCAAAAAATCTCTCACTTTCAATCAGTTATTCAACTTTTAATAAATCATTTTAAGAAAGGCAGGTGTTCACACCCAAGCAAGAGTATCTGTTGCATCTTATAAATGCCAAACAGAAGACACAGTCTGAATGCACAGTTGTGAATTTCTTAAATGCATCAGGGTATATCTACCTGGGAGAATATTATGCAGCGATTAAAAATTAGATTTTAGAGTAGTGGTTTTCATCTTTATTTTTTGCCACCCACATTTGACATAGTAATGCATACGTGTTTGTGTGTGTTACTACATAAATGGTACTGTCTAGAACTAAACTCTAACATATAAACTATCTGTGTTTAGAACTAAAATTATCCTTATTATGTGCAACACAGTCTGAGATATTCTGACCTATTCTATAATATTCAATTATTTTCTTAATGTTGTCTGCATCTTTCTAAATTGGTTTTCCTACCCACTAACGCAATGAATGTGAACAAAACATTATATTAGAAGAAATATGTGTAGCATGGATAATTGATCAAAATATAATTATTTTAATATACATGTTACTCATAATAAGTCATAATATTATGCACAGCGTAATTCCAGTTTTAACAAACCATATTTTTGTATAAAAAGTAGGTGATATATTAGTATGTAAATAACTGTATTTCATATAATGTTTATTTCTTGTAATATTTTTCTGTGCTTTTCTCATTTTTCTCTAATGGACCTACTCTACTTTTATTTCAGGAAAATATTTTTAGCTAAGGGAATTAAAGTATTTGTCTTGTTCTTTCTCAGTCCACACAGAAGCTAGTAATCAGTAGTTAAATGTAAATGTGCTCCTAAACCATCTCTTTTTAGTCCATCATGACAGAATTTTTTCAGTGTTCAACATTAAATACACCAGGTCTCAACAATTTGAGTTTAACTTTCTAGGAACTCACACTCTATACAGTTTTGATAAAATAATTCCAATCTGAAATGTTTACCACTCCAAAGTACTTGTAACTAACAGGGACACTTTAGCTGGCAAGATCGCCCCCCAACATGAAGATGTATTCTCGGCCTTAACACAATATGTGGAATCAGAATCTATGGGATTATTCCGGGGTTGGAGTTGGAGGAAATCAGGTAGGAAAAGCCAGGGCGATGCCTCAAGTTTGAAGTAAGGAGCAAAGAGGTCTTTTCCTTGGATGTATAATTGGCACCTTTCTCTCCGTCACTCTGTAGGATGAGGGACAGACTCGATCTTGAGGGTTCCACCCATCACACCATCAAAAATACATTTCACTTAATGAAATCACCCTCTGGGCATCTCTCGATATTTATCAGTGCGGCACCAATCCCAGCAGCTGAGCCAGAATGCATGCACGTCGCTATCTCCCGGGGCAGCTTACTGGGTTTCCTTGGACCGTGTTTATCCCCAGCGGCTAACCTAGGTGTTGCGTCATCGCTGAGCCTGGATGGGACATGGATGGACATGTTTTCTGAGTTGCTGCTCTGTGCTGTGAACCCATCAGTCTGTTTGCAATGGGGAGGAGGCGGGCGGGAGGGTGGGAGGAGGGAGGGTCATCTTGTCCCATGTGTTGCTGGGAGGGAAGCTGGCCCTGGCGTTTGAGCTACGATGTACCCCAAGGGTCCCGTGTTCACCCTCGAACACAGATAAGCTGTGAGGAGTAGGTGTTACCTGTGAGCAGGTTTTCGGTGATCATACCGTGTTGGTTTCTGTTTCTTTTTCCTCAGGGGAAATCGCTCACGTCAAAGAGGCTAACGAGCCTCGTGCAGTCTAACTGATAGGACCACCCTGTATGTAGCATGGAAGCAGACCAAGTGGTTGCCTACACGTTGTCGCTCTCTGTTGTGACCTGGAGCCGAGGACCTTAGGCCAAGATGTTGCATGAGCAAAGGACCCGCGTCGTCCTTCCTTCGTGTGCCATCTCCACGGGACTCCGCCCTCTCCATGCCTCCACGTCCACACGTTGTCAGCCTACTTCCTCCACGTACCAAGCTGGATCTGTGTCTTTTCCTTTTTGATCAAGTTCGAGTGAAGTACACCTTTTACACCCTCCTCCGCCTCCCCCCTTTCTTTTTCTTTCCCGTAAAGCTTCAGCTAGACACACAGTTCACTGGAAATGGAATCCGTCACAAACTGGAAAAACTGTCCAAGAAGAGCAGCATCTATCGATCCGTACGCCTACGGCTTCCCATTCATTAAACAACCCATTTAGCCCAGAAAGGCTCATTTCACCGAGGTAGTCGCAGAAACAAGCTCCCATTTCTGTCCGTCGTCTGTACGTTCTCGGTTCCTGTTTCTGCATTTATTTTTATACCGTATTTAAATACGAAACACCTCTTAACTCCCAATGGATTCAAGCGGATTCCTGCCCTGTAAATTTGTGTATGTTTATATCGTTGTTTTATCTTTCATTAAACGATGCAGAATCTTGTGGCTTCTGTAACTTTTGACTTTCGTGACAATTGAGAAAAAGAGCATGGTCAGAGAGCACCCACAAAAGTAGAGGAGCAATTTAAACAGTTGCCCTGGCCCTAACCGGTTTGGCTCAGTGGATTGAGCATCGGCCTGGGGACTGAAGGGTCCCCGGGTTTGAATCTGGACCCTGGTCAGGGCCCACGCGGGAGGCAACCAATCGATGTGTCACATCGATGTTTCTCTGTCTCTCCCCCTTCCTTCCACTCTCTCTAAAAAAATCAATGGGAAAATATCCTCAGGTGAGGATTAAAGAAATAAAAATTTTTAAAAAATTTAATTAAAATAAATGATTGCCCTGGGTTTCAAGACAAGCTTGGGTGGTACAGTAACCGGGACAGATTGAACGTGTTCGATCCTTTTTCTCCCTTGAAAAATCAACCTCAATGGGACTTTGACATTTTCAGAGCTATTCATAGGCCTTTCTGCCTCATTATGAATATGCATCTCTCTCTGTTTTGCTGATGAATATTTTATTAGAATTAGGTTTGAGTGTGACTTCCCAACTCCAGGGCTGATTTTATGTCATTTATTTCTTTTTTTAAATATATTTTTATTGATTTCAGAGAGGAGGGGAAAGGGAGAGAGAGATAGAAACATCGATGATGAGAGAGAATCATGGATGGGCTGCCTCCTGCACACCCTCTCACTGGGGATCCACAACCCAGGCACGTGCCCTGACCTGGAATTGAACCCTGACCTCCTGGTTCATAGGTCGATGCCAGCTGGGCCCATTTAAGCCTTTCATGCATATCCAGTTTGTGAGTGGTGTCAGATAGGGGTCTACTTTTATTCTTTCACATGTGAATATCCAGTGTTTCCAGGACCATCTATTAAAGAGATTTTCTCCATTGAGTATCCGTGGCCCCCTGGTCAAACATGAGTTGATTGCATATGTGTGGGTTGATATCTGGGCTCTCGATTCTGTCCCGTTGGTCGATGTGTCTGTTTTTCTGGATGCTTACCTTTTCTGGATCTGACCAGAAGGTGTCGCTGGGAAGTTTTTCAGACAACAATTGAGTCTCTCATTCCTTCCTCAGATGGTCTGTTAGTGAACGCAATGAAGGCTGCCGTGGTCCATTCCTGCACAGGCAGTTGCAACCCAGGGCTGCCCACACAGTGACAGCCGAGACAGGCGATAGTGAGCGAATGTGACTCCTGATCATAAGATGCATCCTGATTTCAGGAGAGCGCGATGCGCGGGGAAATGTATGTCTTCGAGTCCTTGGGTTCGCTGCTCATTATTGATGGCATCTTGGGTAACAGAGCAAAAATGTTTAAAGCTCAAGGTTTGGCGGGAGAAGAGAGCCTTGATGTCTAAGTCATAGAGATTGATTACTTTGTGTTTTTAGAATCATATTGATGCTTGCATTTATTTATTTATTTATTTATTTATTTATTTATTTATTGTTAATCCTGACCCGAGGATATTTTTCCATTGATTTTTAGAGAGAGTGGAAGGGAGAGGGAGGGACAGAGAGAGAGAAGCATCGATGTGAGAGAGACACATCGATTGGTTGCCTCCCACACATGCCCCTACTGGTCCGGGGATCTCGAGCCTGCAACCAAGGTACAAGCCCTTGACCCGAATCGAACCCAGGACCTTTCAGTCCCCGGGTGTGCCGAGCCAGCACGGCCAAGGGTGAACCTGAGTGGGAGTGGTGAAGGATTGAGAAAAGACAGGTGAGAGAATGAAAGCTGGGTCTCGGTGAGATGCAGATTCCACAAGGCAAAGTAAGGGCGTGATCAAGATGTTTACAACATTCTCGTGGGTTTCGATCCTACTCAATTACATGCACCTGAACTCTATCAAGCCCACATCACTCAGACACATGCGGCCACGTGTTCGGACCATAGGTTCAGGCTCACAACCATAGCTGTTGGCTATAATTGTGCTGGGAGGGCCCTGCCCTCCAAGCTGGGACTTGCACGTGGCCATGAGAGGACTGTGCCCTCTCATTAGTCCGAGGCTTGAACCTGTCCAAACACTGTAGCCGCTCTCCACACCCGGGGCCGATGCTCTACCCACTGAGCCAAATCAGGTAGGTGATGTTTGCTTCTAGAGGCAGCTTCTGCTCGCTCAGTCACCAGGCCACTCTCTGAGCCGGTCTTTCGTCACCATTTGATTTCCTTTGTTTTCTTTATCCTTCCATGAACTTGGGTCGATGGATGAGCGTGTATCACAGAAGATACAAGGACAGTAGAGTCTACCCTTCACTTTTTATCTTTGAATAAAACCACTGATGCTGGCACAAACTCACACCATACTCACCTACATGTAGAAACACTCTACACCAGTAGAAACGTGACCCTCATGAGAGAGGTGTCAAAGTCACTGAAAACTCCTTCAAAGGGAGAAAAAATCAATGTGGTTTCTGAGTCCTAGGAATGAGGAAATGGAGTCCATTTCTAACTATTTAGCAAGTGTGACACCTAGTGGTCAGTTGGTATTTCTCAGGCAGCTGAAGTGCATCTGGTCACCTTGGCTGTGATGGGAGCAGAGCCCTGACCGGTGGAGTCCGTGCGACTGGGGGAAATCAGGCAAGTCACTCAGATGTTTGTTCCACCTTAAGCGACAGGGACTCAAAGACAAGAGTTCCAGGCGGTCACTTCACAAGGAAGAGGGGGACAGAGCAAGGGGACTGTGCATGTTTCTTAATAATAACCACAATAATAAGGATTCTACAGGAGACTGGGTGCCAGGTAACTAACTATACTAAACGCTTCCACCATCACTGTCCTCTCGGCCACCTTGAAAAATAAGGCTATTGAACGCTGACGAAATAGGTAAACGACTTGCTGAGTTGCCCAAGTTCTTATAACAAAAGTTAGTAGGTTCTGCCCTGACCGGTTTGGCTCAGTGGATAGAGCGTCAGCCTGCGGACCAGGGGGTCCCAGGTTCGATTCCGGTCAAGGGCATGTACCTTGGTTGCGGGCACATCCCCAGTGGGGAGTGTGCAGGAGGCAGCTGATTGATGTTTCCCTGTCATCAATGTTTCTAACTATCCCTCTCCCTTCCTCTCTGTGAAAAAATCAATAAAATATATATTTTAAAAAAAAAAGTAGGTTCAAATTTCTCTCCTAAATCCTGTGCTTTCTTGTGAGGCCACAGTCACCCAACACATTGTAGCAGGCAGAGGGAGAGGATATGAAAAATCTTTCCTCTCTGAGTATGGCATTATGATGGGGCAACAATAAGCAATAATTGCATTATTAGATATTAATATTATTCATTAACATTATACAAATAAACCATAAATTATTATCCATGAGTGGAAGAAGACAATTATAAAAACCTCTGCCTTAATACAGAGTTCTTGATTTTATTTGCTATTCAATTGACATGGGTGTGTATGAGTTGTTGCTGTTTTTAATTTTTAATTTGAACATTTATCCCCCAGTTTTACTGAGACATAATTGACATAGGCCACTGGCTTCGTTTTAGCTGTGCGGCATGATGTTTTGATAGATTGCGAAACGATTACCACAATTAGTCGCGTTAACATCCATTATGAATGATCTGAGAATCTCTCTGATCCCACCTGTTGTTTTTCCTTTAGGACATTATAATGTCCACCTGAGCCTGTATGAGAATAGAAAGACAATCAAAGAAACCCTCCCTCCCTCCATACCCCATCTCTCTGACTACAGAGCGAATTTCAGGACAGATCACTTGTCCGTTACTGTCTCAGTGGC
>NW_005877853.1:0-8234 GCF_000147115.1 Myotis lucifugus | reverse complement strand
GATCCTGCTTATGGGGGGGGGGGGGTGCCGACCAGAAATAGTGTTCAAGTGAGATATCCAGGCTTATACACTGTGGGCTTGTCTGATGCGGACTGCGTCTCTGATGACAGATGGCACAGTGGCCCACAGTAGCTAAGCAGAGAAGAGAAGAGCTTAAAAGGACCTGTCACTTAAAAAAATGGGTTCTTGGAATGTAGCATCGATTCTGTCCTTTTTTTTTGAGGGGAGGACAAAATGTTTTGACAATTTTCTTTGGCTCAGGATAGTAGGATCTGGTTCATCTGATGTTGTGAAAACTAATTGTGTGAGCGGCTGAAAAGGACTCAGACCAAGTCCCCTGGGGATGCAAGGGGCGGGGCGACAGGGACTCCTCCTGCCTTTGAGCGTGGACCTCAGGTGAACCCCAAGGGAAATCTTAGATGGGAAAATGCCACCAAGAACAATGTAGGGCTGCAGATGAAGAGGAACCCGAAAGGGGGAATGCAATGCGGACTTTAGGGGTGAGCAGGAGACCTGGACTTGGCAATGGGGGTTCTCCGCCCAGCTCAGCTTCTCTCCCTGTAACTCAGTTTTCCCCTCTGATGAGTAGGGTTTCCTTGTCCTTTTTGTCTCAGCAATGCTGTTGTAAGCATCATGTAAGGTTGAAAGGTTGTTTATAAAGTGAAATAATTATTTACCATTGTTAAAAATTATCCAGTCCTAGCCGGTTTGGCTCAGTGGCTAGAGCATCGGCCTGTAGACCAAAGGGTCCCGGGTTCGATTCCAATCAAGGGCTCGTACCTCGGTTGCAAGCTCCTCCCCAGCCCGGGCCCTGGGCAGGGTTCGTGCAGGAGGCAACCAATCAATGTGTTTCTCTCACATCGATATTTCTCTCTGTCTTTCCCTCTCTCTTCTACTCTCCCTAAAAAATCAATGGAAAAATATCCTCGGGTGAGGATTAAAAAACAAAACAAAACCCAAAACTTGGAAACAAGGCAGAAAGATGGGTGGCGCATCCTTTCAACATCATATGCTGGCAACATGGCATTGCCTCTGCCCCCACACCCTCGAGGATTATCTGGAGAAATGTACTCTGCTCTGCTCCAAGACTCGGTGTGACATGTTAACTTGGAGCTTTTTCTCCGGTGGCGATGTTCTTTTGAAGAAGATAACTCCATAGGTTATGGTTTATTGTCCTAGAGCAGTGGTCAGCAAACCACGGCTCGCGAGCCACATGCGGCTCTTTGGCCCCTTGAGTGTGGCTCTTCCACAAAATACCACATGCAGGCGCACACATACAGTGCGATTGAAACTTCGTGGCCCATGCGCAGAAGTTGGTTTTCGGAAAGGAGATAAACGAAACAAGTATATAAGATGAGTGTGGATGGGAGAGTTGGAAGGGGTCGACCTCAGCGAACGTACCTCAATCAGATTGAGGACGTTTTTAGCAAAGGCCAGCTTAGGAGTACCCTAATTAAGTTAATAACAATGTACCTACCTATATAGTTTAAGTTTAAAAAATTTGGCTCTCGAAGAAATTTCAGTCATTGTACTGTTGATATTTGGCTCTGTTGACTAATGAGTTTGCCGACCACTGTCCTAGAGGACATGAACTAGTCTTGTACCTAACCCATCAATCTTGTCCTAACATTAAATTGCTATGAATACCTAGCTCCTTAAAAGTTTTTAAAAAATGTATCTTTATTGTTGAAAGTATTACAGATGTCCCCTTCCCCCAACCCCCAAGTAACTCTCCTTCCCCGTTACTCACACCCCTCCTCCCCCTCAGACCTTCACCCCACCATTGCCTGTGCCCATGGGCGATGCATGTATGCATATAAGTTCTTTGGTTAATCTCTTCCCTCCGCCACCCTTCCCTCTGAGATTCTCAGTCTGTTCCATGCTTCTCTTAAATGGTTTTTGAACTGATTGGAATCTCTTACTGATTCTTTCATTAACGAATGAGTGGACTAAAATCTTTGCTAAGTTCTATTTCATATTTGCACAAGAGTCATGGTTGTACCTTTTAGAAAATTATACCTTAACACCATCCCATGCCCTCCTGACTCTGCATGGGCTTGCCTTCTGAGCTGGGGTGTTCTGAATTGGCACTAAATTCTATTCCAAGTCAACTACTCTGACATGTCTTTTGCAAGTAAGCGCCACGAGCTTACGTGTTATTAAAGGTTATTGGTCAACATGCTCCGCTACTTAAACACAAACCCTCCCCTAGGGGTTCCCAGGAGAGAGGGTGGAGATGGCTGGGGTGGAGTGAAGTTATGAGAAGGTCCAGAGAAGAGCTGAGATCACATCCAGAAAAATGATCCCGGAAACTACCCCACTACCATCAACAACCCCAAAATAATAACAGCTTGATAGCCCACGGGGTGATTTCCCTTAAGCATTCTCTTCCTTAGCAGTTATGACAGCCCGGTGAGGTGTCCCCATTACTCCTAGTCAACTGGCAATGCAAGACAGCGCGTCTGGGCACAGAAGCAACTTGTGCCTTCAGAGCGGTCTGGACTGGAGCTCGTCTGGGGGGTGGCACCTTCTAATGTACACGGATCTGGACTGGCCTTCGAGCACACGCTAGATCTCTCCTAATGTTTACGACGATACTAACATTTACTGAGTACGCCTTATGTGCGGGGGGGAAATGCCAAACATTTTCATATTTAACTAAAGCTACTTGATGAACTTATGAGAGAGAGACTTTTACTAACCTCGTTTTCAGATGAGGAATCAGGCAGAGAGGTTAGGATCTAATAGCTCCTAAGTGCTAGAGGCAGGAAGTGGAACCAAGGAGCCTTACTGCAGAGCGAGGCTCTCGTCCGCTCTGCCCTGGCACGTCCCACCGAGTTCTCTACAGTTTACTAAGTATGTTCCTATCAGCCCTAGGCTGTGGATATATTGTATTTGGCTTGTGAGAAAAGCAAGCTCAGAGGACTGATGGGATTTGCTGCTCAGAGCATGATTCACACTCATGTCTGTGGAATCCAGATCCTGTGACTTCCTACCACACCAGGAGTCTCCAGGCCCCGACAGCCTCCTCTGAGTCTGGCCTGGGCTCTGGGCACCAGGCCTGTTGGATCCAAAGGGGTGGGAGGGTGTGTTTGCAGGTTTGGGAGGGTGTGTTTGCAGGTGGGAGGGTGTGTTTGCAGGGGTGGGAAGTTCTGGAAGGGCTAGGGTGGGGACACTAGGAAAATGTCATGATCACCTTGGTCCCGGGATTTCTACCATCATCCAACCTTGTTCTGCTAAATCAACTAAAGTGTAGACAGATGTTCAAGGCAACGGACGGCCTCAAGGGCAGTTGTCAAGGCGGCAGCCAGAGAGGAAAGTGAATCAGAGGCCTAAGCGGTGCCCGTGGGAGAAAATCACCAGGTGTTGGCGTCACCTAATTTACAGGCTTCTCCCTGAAGTGATGACTGGTCAGCTCTGCTTAGGACCATTCTGGGGAGTTGGAGTCACACTGTGACCCACGCTGTGACGATGGATCTGTTTCCTAGAGACATCACTTAAAATAAAGGGACAGAAACCATAACCACTTGCTATTATTTCTGGGTTTACTCTCAACTCTTAATAGCTTGTTTATATTGAGGGTACGAGCACCCACCTTGCTTGAAGTAATGCTGAACCTCTTTTAAAGGGCTCAAGGCTGCTGAGTGTTAGATGTCAGGGGGCTCCCATGATGTGGCCGCCTCACCTGTCCACATTTTCCCATTCTACTTCCCACATCATCTCCCGTTTCCACCCAGGTTCTCTTCCTAGTCACTGGGCCTCCAGAAGTTCTCCTAAATATACATTCGGTGGTTTTGCTCGTGGTCACCTAAACCCCAGAGGGCTTCCACCCCACCCACTCTTTAGGGACCAGCTTAAGTCCCATCTTTCTTTTTTTTTAATTTGTCAATTGCAGTTGACATTCAGTATTATTTTATACTAGTGGCCCGGTGCATGAAATTCATGCACATCGAAAGGGAATTAATTAGAGGACGTGAGCCTGAGGCAGTCCGCGTTTCTGAAATTCAATGACATGGATTTTAGCTATTACTTTGCCAAATAAATGGAATTTACAGATATCATTTAAAAGAGCATTCAGCTTAATATTAAAAACTCTGGCTACCAAGTTAGGTCTGTTTTCAACTTTTTGCCAGCATTGTAAATTGTTTGCAATATCTGCCCATTTGGGGTTGCATGTCATGGTTATGAATAAATTGGGCTTGCCATACTCCGTTACAATTGCTATAGCATCCTGATATAGCTGCTGCATATTTCTGGGACTACCCTCAAAAGATGATAGAAGTATTATCATTTTACCAATCGGCACATTGTCATTTTCAGATCTAGATTTGAGATAATCCATCAAACCACTATATTTTTCAACTCTCAACTTAGATTGGTTTGCTTTGATGAAATTTATCCGACTGGCCTCCATTTTTTAATATGAATTCACAATAAACTGTTGAGTTAATTTTCCTGCATTTAAAATAGGATTGAACATGTCCCGCACAGACAGATGAAATCCATAATACTGCACTTGTGTGACTCGTGTCCTTACATTTTGTCTAGTATTATTGTCGATTACACTGTTGTCTCTGAGTCTTAATGCAATATCTGTTCCCCAGCCTTTTTCACTATGTGGAAAAAGAATAGGATATGTCATTGCATCTAATATAGGAAACAGGATATTGATTTGTTTCATTTTAGTGGCATTTGGATTATTGAGATCTGGTTTACAATGAATGAGCAAGTCCCTTTCAAAAGGAGGTTCTCCATCTTCGTTTCTGAATATGACAGCAACCTTAGTTACACGGGGAGAATTATATCTACCTGGGTCACTGTTACGATCGTATTTAATTGCCATTGTTACTTCTGTGGGAGCAATACCTTTTGCTGCTGCTTCAGATTGGGCTTCCTTTTCTACCTCATGTAGCATCTTGTACGATTTTGTTAATTCATTTATTTCATGCATGAGGTTGTTGATGTTGATCATGAGTCCTTCTGAGCAGCCCTGGTTTTCTGGCATTGCTAATCTTTTACTTGTAGCTTCGGCTGTATCCAAAATATAGAGTTGAGCAAACTTCTGAGAAACACCATCCGAAGGATGTAAAGTTCCAGTACGGTGATAAACTAGTCTGTGTATTCTAAAACAGTACAGCCCATATCCTGATGGCGATGCAATATTTGCACCCATGGAAGCAAAAGCAAAAGAACTATTTATGGAATGAATATTTTCCATGAAATTTTAATGTCAGAATCTTCGTTTGTCATTAATCTTTTTAAATATGCCGGGTAATCTGGAAAATGTTTATCATTTGGACAGACTTTCCCTTTGCTACAACATCGAGTAAATTTCCCATCAGATGGTTTTTCATCAGAGGAATTTAGGGATAGGCAAAATTCACATCTAACAGTCATTCCACCACAACTATGTTCGAGAATCGCATACTCATGTACTCCATTTTTTGCTGAGACAGCAGTTTCTACCAGAATTGGTAGTACTTGTTGATGACTGTTCTCCAGACATATTCTGTCATTGCCACTGCCTTCTTTCAACTTCAAAGGCACGTTTGTCTTTAGACATTTTCTGTCGATGACGCTGGTGTTTTTTGGCATCAGAGCAACGTTTTTCCAGTAGCTGGTCTTCAGATACATCCTGTCGCAGGCGCCGCCTTCTTTCAAGATCAGACGCACGTTGCTCTTCAGACATTTTCTGTTGATAACGCCGGCATCTTTCGGCTGCAGAGCTGCGTTGTGACAATAGTTGTTCTTTAGACATAGTCCCTCCTCTCTACTGTCATGGTCTGAGATGCAGGTAAATGAGAGTCCTTGCTGTCAGGCCGCTGAGAGCTGTCTGACCAATGGCTGATTCTGGCTGATTCTGTGGGGGTGAGACTTCCTCCTCCCTGCTGTCAGTTTCCACAGCTGTGATGAAGAAGCTGGGGTGACAGAGGGAGCCACGCCCTCCAAGCCACCCTCTCTCTCACTCTGCTCTATGTCCAGTGGCCTCCTGCTCTGCCAAGTCTTCCAAACCTCTCGCTCTCCACCCACTCTCCTGCTCTGCTCTCTGCTGGCGAAGGTCCCGGGAGCCCATAGCCGCCATTGCCTCCCGGGGCGCTTGACACCTGTGTATCCAAATTAACCCACCATCTTTGTCAGGTTAATTTGCATACTCACGCCTGATTAGCTGGTGGGCATGGTTTGTGGACATCATGGAGGGATGGTCAATTTGCATCTTTCTCTTTTATTAGTATAGATTAGTTCCAGGAGTACAGCATAGTGGTTAGACATCTATATAATTTATGAATTAATCTCCATTTTCTCCCTTCTCCCCCATAAGTCTAGTACCCACCTGGCTGTATGTAGTTATTACAATAAGTCCCATTTTGCCATAATAAAAAGAATTCATATCAACTGTAACAAGTACTAGGCTTTGCGGTTTTCCAGTCACTGAGCTAAGCCTGAGCTCATGCAAATCCTGCAACACCCGCATGAAATAGGTTACCTTGCAGGGGTCCTCAAGGTGTGGTCCCCAAGCAGCACCTGGGAACTTGTTAGCCCTGCAGATCCTCAGTCCTCACCCTGGACTTACTGAATCAGCCACTTTGCGGGTGGGGCCCAGCATGGCTGTCCAAGCCCTCTTGGGGATTTGGATGTAAACATCTATGAAAACCACTGATCTTTGCTGGTCTCTGAAGGTTGTACATGAGTCCACTGAAGGGTAACTCACTGTGTGGCTTTGCCTGAAACTGATTCTGGGCCTGGATGAAACACTTTCAGTGACAAAGCCAGGAGTTGGGCTCCCTAACAAAGAGGATTCACAGAGGTCAACTTAAAGCTCTAGAGCCTGGATTTGAACCCAGTTCTCTCTGAATCTGGAATCTCCATCTTAATTTAACCAATATCCTGCAAGTGCTGCCAAGAAGCCACTTCCAAGATACTTTGGGGCCCTTCCATATTTTTTTCTCAAATAATTCACAGAAATGTAGAGTTAGACATGTGATCAGTGCCAGGAAGGAGAAAAGCAGAGCTTCTCAAATTAATCTGACATGGATTAGCATAAAGCTCACCTGGGATCTGGCTAACATGCAGATTCTGGTCTAGCAAATCTGGGGGAGCCAGTGCTGCTGGTCTGGAGATCACACTTTTTATTTTATTTTATATTGATTTGAGAGAGAGAGAGAGAGAGAGGAACATTGATGTGTTGTTCCACTTATCTATGCATTCATTGGTTGCTTCTTGTATGTGCCCTGGGATGGAACCTGCAAACTTGGCCTATTGGAATGATGGTCTAATGAACTGAGCTGCCCTGCCAGGCCCCGGGGACCATACCTTGATAGTGAGGGACTTGTCTGCACGTTAGGATCACCAGAGGGTCTTTTCACCCTCCCAACCTCAGGGGTTAGCCACAACCTCAGGGGATTCCGATGTGCAGACAAGTTTGGAAACAACGGGGCCACATGGTTGTATCCTCAGCTGCTCCAACTTGGATTTTAACATCATTGGCTTAACACCCACCACCATACTCAACTTGCAGACACAGTTCCTACAAGGTGAGTTTTCACGCAGGCCTGACTTCTGTTGTTGTCATTTCATTTTGGTCTCAGCTGCCCTGGCACAAGCCTGCCTCATAGGCTTTTGTGCCAAATGCAATAACGTTCTTAACAGCTGTACAGAGGGGAAGCTACGCCCCTTCCTCTCTTCCTAAGTTTCTCAGGCTGGCTGTCTCCTCTCAAGGGCTCTCTTGGATGTGGAGACCCTCTGCTGGGCCTGAGGACAGGGAAGTCCTCCCCACCCTGCAGGGCCATGGGGGGTGGGAACTGAGAGAGCCCGTCAGACGGAGGAACCCAAACTGGGGACACTGGAGGCCCCAGATGGTCACAAGCTGCAGCATGAAGAGTTGTCAGTTTGTTTTTCCCTTAAGTTTGGTCCTTTTGGGAGTGGCCTGGCTGGGAAGTACAGTGGGGCCTTGACTTAGGAGCTTAATTTGTTCCGAGACCGAGCTCGTTAAGGAGCTTGTTAAGGAGCTTGTTAACTCAAATTACTCTATCAACTCAATGCAAAAAATCAGCCGAGAGACAGCTGGTATCTCAAAAAACTCGTTAGTCGGGACACTCGTAAGTCAAGGCCCCACTGTATAAGGGGGCACTTCACTGTCCTGCCCAAGAACCCCAGGATCTTGACAGGGGTCTGGACTTCCTCCACTTTTTGAAGCTCCCCAACAACTGAAAACATGAGTTGCTAAAAAAGGGTTA
>NW_005877852.1:0-8234 GCF_000147115.1 Myotis lucifugus | reverse complement strand
AATTCATTTACTCATAGAAATTAGGTTTTTTTTTCTTAGCACATTGTATTTATATGGTTTCTCAAGATTATAGAATACAACTTTAAAATATTTGTTAGCACAAATAATTTTAATCATGAAACTGTGGCACATGCTTATTTTCTCTTTATAGGCGAGATAAACTTTGGATATGCATGGAGTTTTGTGGAGGTGGCTCTTTACAGGATATTTATCATGGTAAGACCAAAGTTATATTTTATAGAGATTAAATAGAATTTCTTAATATAAGTAATGTAATGTATTAAAACATTAATGTTGTTTTGAGCAAAGTATGTTTGGATACATAAAGATATTTCAGATATATATGGATGAAAGGAGCACTTGCTTTATAAGTTGGAAAACTATATGCAGTTGAATTATTAGCTAATTCTATAGAAGGAATGTTATATATAGTTAATTCTTGAAATTTCAAACTCAGACTTATAGAAGACACGCAAAGGCTTTGATGGCTAATACTAAGCCAAAAGAATATCCAATTGATAAATGAATAGTATTAATGCAAAGATAGTCGATTTTGCTCTCATGTATTCAAGAAGCATCAATTGAATGTTGTCTTAGATGCTAGATAATGAGGAATTAAAAAAATTATTAGAACATTTTTCATTGGGATTTCAATGGAGTAGTATATGAGACTTTTAAAGTAAAATAAACAATTTTTACTGTCTTTTTTTTCTGTTCTAGTTCTGTTAATGGTTACTGTCACAAACTGTAGAGTAGCTTTTATACTTTTGCCGGAGGTGTACTTTTTGATAAATGTAAAATAAAATTATGTCAGTAATTCATGATGTCAATTTTCCCGAGAAAATATTTTGAAATAATTTTCTCAGTTTTTCATATAGAACTTGAGCTCATATATCTAGTTTGGGGCCGCTCATGTAATATTAGGGGCTGATTGGAATAAAGGAAATGTTAAAAGGCTATTTGGATAGAATACTGATTTTGTTTCACTTCACTATATCTTGGTATCAAGTCATTAGCAAAGATTCCCATCATTGGAATTTGATTTTCATCATAGTGTTTCCAAATGAATTTCTTTACTCTAAAATGATGACTAGTGAAAAAGAGAAAACAATTGAAATATCTTCCATAGTGGATAGATGCACAAGGAGAAATATTTTTCAAATATTACAATATGATTAAGCTACTTATTGATGCAGGAAGGTGGCCATAATAAGTGAAAAGGGCTGGTTTCAGAACTGTATGTGTAATATGATTCCACTTATGCTTTTGTGTATGATGCATACATATATTATATGAAATGTCTCTGCATAAAATTGTATAGTAATTTATAGGCCAAACTATAGGTAACAGAATAAGGAAGAGGCCTATACTTTCCAAACTTCTCTGTTGATTGAAATGTTTTATAGTGAACTTATATTAATTTTATAGCTATAAAGTTAAAAATTTGGGGGGAAAATATTGACTTTAAATGAGCCATAATACATGTAACACATCAACTTTTTAAAAGCTTTTTATAAAACTAGCTAAACCTTTTGGCCATGCTTTCATTCTTATAATATTTAAGAAATAATATTGGTTAGTGAGGTATAAAATTATAACTAATTTCAGAGACTATGTCAGGTTTTTATTCACTATATAAACATTTATTGCACAACTTTTCATGCTAGGCACTGTTCTATAGACAGGATACAATGAGTCAATCAGATTATTTAAAATCCTTCCCTCATGGAGCTTACATTTTAGAGTTATTTATTAAACGTTAAACCTGTTGCTTAATGGAACTTGTAAAACATTGTCAGTTTTGAAAAACATGCTTTGCCTAATTTTATTAATGTTAATTTTCTTCTCTGACAGTAACGGGACCTCTGTCAGAATTGCAAATTGCATATGTTAGCCGAGAAACACTACAGGTAAATCCAGTGCTAATTAAAAAGTAACATTCTTCATTAAAATTAATGTTTAATTATTGTGCATTACCTGTTAAGTAAAGTAGGATTAAATATTCTAGTTTGGTAAACTCTTGAATATTAATACATTTTTAATTGTTTTTGTAATAAACCCAAGTTACATCTGCATATCAGTACTTTAAAGTCTCAGTGTGATAATTTGAACTCCTACGTTTTAAGTGCTGTGGATTTGTTACTTTATGTTTTTATATTCCTCTTAATACCAAGGAAAGGCTTGAAAATTAAGCATTCTTGTGGTAATTGAAACTCATTCTGATCCTAATTGCACAAATATTTTTTTAAGTTATTTCAAACTATTTGTAGAGTTTAGTGAAAATTACTTATCTTAGGAAAATGAATGGTTCCAACTGAACTTTGCCTTTTTCATTTTCTTGATTCTTTTCTTTATTAAAATAAATTGATTACCTTAAGACTTTCTGTAATGAGTAAATAAAAAATGGAGAATACTACTCAGTGGATCATTTTAAATCCCAAAGAGCTCTGTAGTAAAATCTTGTTAATTTTTGTGTTTTGTTTTTTTGAAACTCCAGGGACTATACTATCTTCACAGTAAAGGAAAAATGCACAGAGATATAAAGGTACATACACATTATATGTTTAACCTATTGTCCCTCTCTTCATTTTTAAATGCTCTGATCAAACTGTTGACCAAAATTGTCTGGATTTTTCTATTGGATGAATTTGTTATCTGAAATATGTTATTATAATAAAATTGAGTAATGCTTTTAAAGGTTTTATTACTTTTTTATAGCAACTTTATTGAGATACAATTCACCTACCCTAAAATTCACCCTTTTGGAGTGTACAGTGTGGGTTAATGTGCTGTCTTCTATTATTCCCACCTCTGTTTGGGGCGGGAAGGGGTTTCCTGGTATTTTTCCCCCATAAGGTTATAATTACATGATTGATGGCACTCTGGACTAAAGAGGCGGCTTACTTTTGCTTGCACATTTAAAAGTTGCAGAAAAGACAAAAATAAATAAGTAAAAGCCTGCAATGTCTTTTGGAGACAGTATTTCTACCTCCTTCAGAAGTTGGAGCTTATTGAAAATAAAGTGGTTCATATCTTTGAACTTCGGTTAAGAAGCAAAAGTAGCTAAAATGCTACTAAGTCATTGTAATGGAAGAAACTCAGGTTGTTTTCTTTCCATACAGTGAAAAACCCAGTTCTTCCCTACTGTGTCTTTCCTGTGAGTCTCCTTTACTACTGACACAGAACACTTCACTTCTGGCACTTCTGGTCACCAAACGTGGAGGGTTTTTCCCACAACAAGCAATTCTCTGTGACACCAGCTGGATGCCCTACAATCTGACTCAGTTCGGATTGGGTTAGATCCCACAGGTTAAAGGGCTCAGTCTCACAAGACTCCCCCTCACCCCTTTGCAGCCCCCCTCCCCAACACACACACACTTCAGATGCTAGTCCCAAGCTCAGGTTATCTGTGCTTCTGACCAACCAGCTATGGATGGAGTGGAGATTCCAAAGACCCCATCCTTGGGTTCTGTGAATTTGCTAAAGCAGCTCACCGAACTCAGAGACATAATTACTGTTTACCAGTTTATTAAAGGATATGATAGCCCTGGCCAGTGTTGCTCAGTAGTTAAAGTGTCGGCCCATGCACCAAAGGGTCAGGGGTTCGGTTCCCAGTCAAGGGCACGTACTTGGGTTACAGGTTTGATCCCCAGCCCCAGTTGGGGCACATGCAGGAAGCAACCGATTGATGTGTCTCACATCGATGTTTCTCTCTCTCTCTCTCTCTCTCTCTCTCCCCCCCCCCCCGCCCCTCTTTCTTCCCCCTCTTCCCTTCCACTCTCTCTAAAAAAATAAAATGAAAAAAAACCCTTGGGTGAGGATTAGCAACAAAAAAAGGATACTGATGAAAATCCCCATGGAGGGGATGCATAGGGCAGGGTCTGTGGGAAGAGGCGCAGAGCTCCCATGCGCTCTCCAGGGCACACCACTATCTCAGCACCTACACGTGTTCCCCAACTCAGGAGCTCTCCACACTCTGTACTACTGGGATTTTATGGAGGCTTCCTCACATCGGCACGATGGATCAGTCACTCCATTTTTAGCACTGCTCCCTTCTTCAGGGGAGTGGGGGTGAGGCTGAAAATTCCAAGCTTGCAATCATGGCTTGGTCTTCCAGTGGCCAGCCCTCACCCAGGAGCCGTCCAGGAGTTCACCTAGAGTTGCTTCATTAGAACCGGACACGCCTGTCACCCAGGAAATTATGCAAAGTTTCAGGTGTGCTGTGTCAAGAACTGGGGCAAAAGACCAAATATTGGAACAGAAGATGGTCCTAGTACTCTTATCACTGAAGACATTATAAGGGTTTCAGGAGCTTTGTGCCAGGAACTGGAGGCACAGACCAATATATATTTTCTATTATTCACAATCATGGAGATAGGTGACATTTTAATTCTGCGGACCAGTGGCTAATTGTATCCTGAATGGTCCTAAACTCCGGACAGACATATTAAGGATAGACAGCCTCACATACTAAGCAGCAGGTTCAGTCTTACACACCAGCACTGGTTCAACTGATGGATTGGAGGTTTGTTTTTATTTTTTAACAGGATATAGCAATTAAGTCCAAAATATAAAACAAGGAATTGAAAATGGCAGGATAAGGTGACATTTAAGTGCCGTGACAGTGTTTGATCAGTAAGAAAATAACATCTAGATGAGAACTAATATAACACTTTCATAGTTACATTCATATTATGTTAATAGCAGCTTTTGCAAGGCAGAACATTTTGTAAGCAAGCAAATTGCTTAAAAAGTAGATAGTAAATTTTTCTGTGACTATAATAATTTAACATTTTAATTGGGCATACTTTACATGTTAAGTTTTTCCAGGTCTAAGGCTGCCACTTGTGATTATTTTAATAAATACAGTTATTATATGCACTGTCTGATAAAATGTTTCCTACTTTAACTAAAATGTTCTCACTTTGAAGGGAGCTAACATTCTGTTAACGGATAATGGTCATGTGAAATTGGGTAAGTAAATTAAAATTTTGTCATGCAAATTTATTCGAAAACTAGTAAATTTATATTTTCCTGTTTAGATTATCTTGGCCCTCTCTCATCAAAATTTTTTTATCTTGACTTCTGTTGTCATTTGATTCATGTGGGGATATATGGGAATCTACTTGGCTATGATATACACTGACTACTTTGTAATATTTTAATGCTCGTCCATTAAAGTTAAAATTTTTAATGTGGTATTTGAGAATATCTCCTATTTCTGCAAAATTAGTTTAATGGAAATAATTAAAGATAGTTTAATGAAAATAATAATTAAAGATTCTTCTCATGTTGCCTTAAATATTACTTACTTTCAGTTTTCTTTTCTAAATGTTTCTCATTTTTTTAATAGCTGATTTTGGAGTATCTGCACAGATAACAGCTACAATTGCCAAACGGAAGTCTTTCATTGGTACACCATATTGGTAATTGTATTTTAATTGATAATTAACTTTTTGGTGTGTGTTTTTTTTCATTATTAAATTCAGCATTTAAAAAATAGACAAAATAATAAAAAACTTTAGGATGAAAACATTAAGAAGTTCATTAACAAGTTAAGTAATTTAGGCATATATGCCTGTGGCTGGATTACATAGCCAAAGAATATTCTACCATGTTAATTTCATTTAAGGTGAAAAAGACTAACGATTAATGTCTTCAGGGAACTTTTTCCAATTCTCCTGGAAAAACTCAACCCTTGCTTCTACCTTTCATGTATTTTCACAGATGTTTTTATATATCTTTATTCACCCCCACTTCCAGTCCATATTTTGACTAGTCTCCCAACATTACATTATTCACAGTACCACTTTGCTCAAGACTTTTTGACATATCTTGCTTGCACACAAGATCAAATACATATTTCTTGGCATTTAGAGTGTTCCACAGTGTGACCTCTCTCTGCCTCATTAATCTTAAATGCTTCCAGTTGCCTTCACAAGATCCCTCTTTCTAGCCATATTTGTCTGCTAGTATTCTTTAAGCATTCCATAAAAATTTTTTATTAATTTATTTAATAAATGGTTTTGACCACTTACTATGTGCTAGATGTGCTAGATATGCTCTTAGTCATTGTGAATATAGTGGTGGTAGACACGTGTAGAGCTTTCTTGTTCACACCATTACTTTGAAGTAACAGCACCTCAGAATTCTTTTTTTTTAAATTTTTTTTATTTTCTTGTTTAAAGTATTATAACTAGTAGTACATATGTCTCCTTTTTTTCCCCCCATCCAGCTTAAGTGCCAGGACTCCCCCTGATGCCCTCGTAGTCATCAGCAGTGGGATGGCACTAACCTGGGTGACTCATTTCCAGATTTAGGAGATGATACATACCATTCTTTGTATTAATTTTTCTTTTTATCAAGTGGATGCATATTTTAGAAGTTAAGTAGTCCTAAAGGGCTTATAAAAACTTACCTAGTTGTGTATTTTGCCATCTCTAGTATTATCTGGTGTTGTTTATAGACCCTGTTATGATAGGTGAAGATTTTAGCTCTCTTCATTCATCATCCAGCCTTATCCTTGCAGTGTACTTGCTGAGTCAATTGTTATATTATTACATGTGCTACCTTGAAATGTTTTTTCTATATTGAATAATTTATTCATTTTTAATTTGCTTCGGTTTTTTTTTTTAATCCCTAGCTGAGACTTCTATACCTTTTCACATTTTTCAGTCTGTAACATGCCTCTATACAATTTTCCACATCATAAAGCCTATCAAATTATTTGTTCTGATTTTTGTTTGTTCTTGCTTTGTTTTAATTTGTCTTTTTTCTTATAGTAATCTTTTTTGGAGTCCATTTCCCTCCTATTCCAATCTAAATTGCTCATTTTCTAGGTCTTTTTGCATAGCTTCTCCTGGGAATTTTTCCTCTTTCATTAATTACTTTCTCACACATGTTTTACTAAATTCTCGAGAAATTTGAGTAGTAAAATTTTTGAGACTGCATGTCTGGTTTCACACCTGACTTACAATTTGAGTGTGATGCCATGATGATGCATGGTCTTTGAATGTAACCCATCACCCCTAGAATCATTTCTAGTGGTTTGATATTCCATGATGATGTATCGCAGAATGTTTTGGGTTTTCTGTCATTTTTACTTTTATTTGTTGTACTTGGCATTTCAAGAGACAATGTTGTTGTACAACATTATTTGTTGTACTTTTTAATCAAGAGATTCATGTCTTTCAGTTCTGGGAAATATTATTGTATTACTTCTTTGACAATTTCTTTGTTATCCTTTATCATGCTCTCTCTTTCTGGATCTCATTCGTTATATGTTGGGCCATTTAGACTAATCCATTAACTTTCTTAAATTTTCTACTACTTTAAAAAATATTCTTCATTCTACTTTCTGTAAGATTTTCCCAACTTCTTAGTTTCATCCTTTCATGATGGAGGCTTCCTCAGATGACTCGTAATCCTTACCTTCTGATTCACATTGAAGAGCAAGGCACTAAAAACTGGTGCATAGCTCTGTATGCGTGGAGGCACCATGTAAGCCTGGTGTTTACTGAGAACTGAGCAAGTGCAGGAAACGGGGGGGGGGGGGGGGCACATTTTTCTGGGGAACCCTTTTGGGCCCGGAGCCATTTGGATATTTATACAGGAACATCATTTGCAGGCCATCCGAAATTAGCCTGATCTATTTGGGCAGACATTTAATTAACTCACCCCTAAAGGCTTGGCAAGGCCAGACCGAATGATTTCACGGGCGTTATACTGCCCGCGGGGGGTGGGCGGTTCCCCACCACTGCTCTAGACACAGACATACAGCTGCCCCCAACCCCTGCTCTTTGTTTCTGGCGTCCCTTTGAGTCTGGAGGCTCTCTTCCATTTCCTCTTGGTCTTCATCCCAGTGGAATGGGGGAGGAGACAACTGCTGAGCCCTGAGGTTGGAAAGAGGAATCTGGGGAGACTCACCTCATTATTTAGACTTCACAATTTCTAATACCAATGTTCCCCACTCAAACCACCTTTTAAGATTAAAAACCTTATGTTCAAGCCTTTCCGGGATCTTGGGCGAAGACCCCGCAGCGTGTATGTAGGCATCAATAAGTTAAACCTGACATACTTAATGTTTCCCTTTCCCGAAAAAAATTGAATTCCCAAGGCCTACCTTAAGATAAAACGAATTTAAAGAACAGTTATCTAAAACATTAAGGTAATTGGGAAATTTTTTGGGGTTTTTTTTTCCAACCCTCATGACCTACTTAACTCTTCTCGAAACT
>NW_005877851.1:0-8237 GCF_000147115.1 Myotis lucifugus | reverse complement strand
CTGCGTATGATTCACACAAATTCGAATGAATATCAGCATGAAGTTACAACTGAAATAGGAAATTAATAAGCACAGCTTGGAAATTATGGACTCTAAGACTGGCAAGCCCCTTTAAAGTGGCTTCACTTTCTTGCCTCTGGATTTAGTAACAGGTTGTATTTCTGATCAGACTTTTTGGAAGTATGTATGAGGGTGATTATGGTGATTACATAATTTTGAGGTCGCATTTAGCAAATGTCTTCGTAACTGATACTAGGAGTGTCATAAAAGTGAAATCGCCCTAGCTGGTTTGGCTCAGTGGATAGAGCGTCGGCCTGCAGACTGAGGGGTCCCAGGTTCGATTCCAGTCAAGGGCATGTACCTTGGTTTCGGGCACATCCCCAGGGGGAGTGTGCAGGAGGCAGCTGATCGATGTTTCTCTCTCATCCGATGTTTCTAACTCTCTATCCCTCTCCCTTTCTCTCTGTAAAAAATCAATAAAATATATTTTAAAAAAAGTGAAATCATGCATAATAACTAGAGGATAAAATATTTTGGTTTGGCGTTCATTTCATCCATCCTTCTTTATAAAGGAAGTGTTTCAGTCATAGCCCATGTTACCTGGGCAGCCTTGACTAATACCATGAAGCTATAGATCCAAAGTAAACAATGAAGAGCAAGGAATTCAGAAACTTTCTTGTGACTTACATAGACTTTGTGACATGGCTCATATCAAGATTAGCTGGGTTATTCAAATTAGCTATCCAAAATTTGAACTAAATAAAAGATATGATTTGTCAATTATGCAGGAAATTTAGAACTAGAGAAGGACATATTAATTTTATGCATATAAAGTTAAGGAGAAAAAGAAACTTTGAAAACATTGAAGGACAGAAATACATCTTTAGAGTGGAAATGGGTCATACAGAGCAAGGGAGACTAAATAGACACAAATTCATGTTGTTAAGTTTGCCATAGTAACCTTGAATCCAGAACTAGCTATAGAGCTAATCTCCACAGGTCTGGCTCTTTGTAAATTATGTCTTCAAATCCCCATGAGAACTATCTCTTTGTAATTATACCATCTGTATTCTTGTAACATCCATCCCTGTCACCAATGACCTCAATTTCTTGCAATCAAAAAAGCTAAAGAGAAACAAGACTGTACTACGACAAATGGGCTTACAAAGGAATGTGTGATCAATAAGAGGCAGATGAACCTCTTTAGGATAACGGCCTTGGAATGAATCTTCAAGAGTGAATGTGTCCAATGGTGGAGGACAACATTCAAGAAAAAAAAAGCATAGATAAAATTATGATGAGGTCTATAACTATTTTTAGAATAGCTAAGGCAGGAAGTGCTAAATAGGATATAGTGAAAAAGAGGTTAAAGGTAGAAGCAGAAGTCTCATGATAGAAGCACATGTATATCCCATTTTACAAAGTTTATTTTTAATATTAATGTTATAAAAAGTTACAAAATATTTTCTGCAGAACACGGCATAGCTGGATTTGCATTTTAGAAAGAACTTTTTAAGGAGAGGATTAAAAACAGGGAGTCAGTGTATATACCACTGGTAATATTAATGCAGATAATACATAACTCTGGTATGGAGAGCAGACACAAAAATATTAAGACCTTATAATCAACTAAATCTGGTTACCGAGTAGATACAGAGTGTAGATAATAGAGTCTGAAAAGACTTCAAAATTAGTGACTTTTCTGGTAATGGAGGGGTTGCATGAGCAATAATAGATCCAATTTTGCCCAGGTCACACCTAGTCACCTTGCACCTCTTACCTAGTTTCTTAAACATATCCTTGATTTTTCTTTCTCTGTTGCAACTCCAAAAAGTAGCTGCTTTTGTGATTATATCTCAAATCTAACCACTTCCTGTCATCTTCACAATACATCTCTGTCATCAAAATTGTTACCAACTGCAAACCAATTAATTGATGCTTGTGTTAATGTTCTATCCTTCCCCATCAACTCAATAAGGTTGGAGATTGTTGAGTGAGGAGACTCATGACAAATGATAACCAAATAGTGAGGACTGAGATTGACTTGGCTTTGCAAGCTATGGTAAATTATTTGAAATTTATTTGACATTTCCAAAGAAGACACTGGAGTCCTTTAGCCAAATGAAGCATCTGATGAAGTTTACAAACAAACACTGCTGTCTGATAAACTGAATGTAGGGTGACAAGGATAGAAGTAGAAAGCCCATCCTGTTATGTAAATTAAACCTGGTTGAATTTCTTGTCTTTTGCCAAATCAAACTTACTCCCAGACTCAAGGCATTAACCTTGTTGTTTCTTTTACCTTGATGGTCATTCCCAGATTTATATATGGTTTATCAATAAGATTACAGGACTCACCACCATCTAAAGGAGTCCCTCCTTTAATCTCTTAACCAAGTGGCTTTGCCTCTTGTCATTCATTGACCGGTAATTCTGTTTGGTTTTTCAAAGCACATAGTACTCTTTGGAGGTTATATTATTTGGTTGCATTGGAATGAAAGGCCCATGAGGACAGGGAATGTATTTTTCTTGTTGATACTGTGTTTTCCATGTCTATAATAGTACTCAGAGTGAAATACATATACATTATATGTTTGTGACTAGATTGACACATGAAAGGAAAATAAAATATTTAAAATTTGTAAAATATTTGCTGAGAGATGAAAACTAAATCAGACTATCCAAGAATTTTACAACTTGTATTAATCTTGAAGATGAGGGGGAGAATTTTGATATGTGCTGGCAATTTATGCGTTGAGAGTAAATAACATTTTTTTAAAGATTGCAGAAAGTAAATAAAAAACTTAATATTAATGAAGAAATTTAAATAATATAAGTTTCTGTTGAGAATAGGAACTGTGCTGGTACTTATATATTCATACTCATAAAGCCTCCAAGTGCCATGTCATGCTTTCTTTGATTAATTCAGTGACTTCAATAAAATATATATAATTTAACGGTGAAGAGTTAAATTTGTTAAAATCAATGTACGTACAGAACAGTGGGAAAGAAATCACATGTAAAACACAACATTCACTAAATTCAAATTGACAAATATTTACATCTCTTTTGCCATAATAAATATGAAAGCTATTTGCATTTGGAAAAGTATTTTTAAAATATTAGTCACTAAACTATAGAGTAACATATCATTGTTGTTTTATATTTACCTGCCTTGCATAAACCTAGATTTGACTAACAATAAAAATTTCCACTGTTAAAATGCCTGCAGAAACATTGTTCATGTTAAATTATAACCAGATACTCGTGCTTACATTTGCTGGGTTATCAATAAAACAATTCAAAGTTTATAGTACAGTGGTACATTGTACCCAGTGTTGTTATTGTGACATATTATGCTACCTGGTGCTATATCACACTGTAAGCCAGACCTTAACTTATGTGACTACTATTTTTTATCTAGAAAAGATAGCATTCTCATTTCCTCAAAAAGCTGTACTATGCATATTTCAGACTACAAAATATATCCATTTCCAAAGTAGTAGTTTCCATTATTTATTGGGATTCTTCATAATATACTAGTAAATATATTTTAAATTCACATGTGGAAATAAGCAAATAAATAAAAATATGAGCAAAGAGCTGCAAATGAATGAGATTCTGGGACAAGTGAATATGTAATTTTAATAAGGCGCTGACTATACAGTAGAGTTCCAAGGTCTTATCCATCTATTGATCTCTGACATGAGAGGAAGGGGTTTGCAAAAGAATAGAAAATGAAACTTTTAAAAATCATTACTTAGAGATAAATTATTAGGCAAAAGAAATGGTATAATAAGGAGTTGTGGGAACTAAAAGTGATTTTTTTAGAAAGACTCAATATGTATTAAAGTAAAAGATGAGCACACATCACCACATACACATAAGTACGCACAAAATTTATGTCTTAAAAGTGTTAACATAGTTTATATAATTTACACCTGGGTAAACTGGGACTATTTTTCCTGGATAGATATAGTCCTCCTTTAAATATATATCCCCATATGATTGTTTTTAAAATAAACTCTCTGGAGGAATTATAGTGGTAAGAGGGGGAACAAGGTAAAAAGAGAAGATGAGATTCTGAACTACCAACTCATTAAATTAGAGCAGGATTTATTTTATTCATTTTTCCTTTTAGTCATCAAGAATTCCCCTTGAAGCAGGAGTTTCCCAGTTAAATAAGACTGAGAAACACTGAAGTAAGTTATTTGTGGAATTCAACACTAGCATTATAAAAACTGGTGGAAAATATCTATACAAATTATATAGTTAATCTCATCACCAATGTTGTGTCTTTATTTGGTATAAATGAGTAGCCTTCAATAAGAACTTAATATATATTTCAAATCATAAAATAAGTTTTGATGAGAAACTATAATTTTTTAGGTAGGGTTCCAGGAAATTTAAATCCATTATATTTAATTCATTAATATATTTAGGTTTTTTAAAGTATTTAATTTCTGTATTGATACTTCAATATTAAGAATAAAATGGGGATTCATAATGTAAAATAGCCTATCAATGTTACACCTTAAATTAATTATTGGAGAAAAGATTTCAAAGCAGTTTAAAATGCTCCCTAGCCCATACTTTTTAACTACATCACACTGCTAATAAAATTCATAAAAAAATTAAAAAAAATGTGTGTTAAAACTTTTTTAAATATTGCAATTGGTTATATGAATACTCATTATGTTCTTTCAAGTTTAGAGAGACCAAAGTAATTGCATAAGGAAATATCTACAGAAGTAAAAGATAAATAATATAAAATGCTTTATGAACTGCATATTTTTCTAGGACATTTATCACATCTCCGATTTGTGCTTATCTAACACAAAAAAAAATTGTGAAAAAGACTTGGAGGGTTTTCATAAGAAAGCAAATACAAGATTAATGGAAAATATAATATATAAAAAATAGTAGAAGAATTGGGAATATCTTTTCTGAAAGGCCTAGACAGATTTAATAACTATCCTCAAACATATAAAAGGTTATGGCTATTGGAATGGTTCCAAACATCTTTACAGAGGAAGCAACAGAAAATAACAGCTTTAAGAGCTTAAAGAGCAGGGCACAGCATCTTCTGAATCTCAGTATACTATAACTAGATCATTAGAGTTAAAAGTTTTTACTGTTTTTAGGAGGTTCGGGGAATAGTAATGATACTGGACAGCATGTAAAAAAAGAAAAGAATAAAGAACTCTAGATGAGAAAACATGTTCTGGTTTTAATTTTATTACTAACTACCTGTGTGACTTTGTACTAAGACATTTCATTGGTCTGCAATTCATATGCTTCATTTGAAAAAGAATAAAGCTGGACTATAATGATGGCTTTGATATTTTGAATCATGAGTATTTTGAAAATTTGATGAAAGTTATATATCTTCTCTTCAGAAAAATTACTTTCACTTAGAATTTTACTTTTATTTTCAGAATACAATAACAACTATAAATTATTCATGAGGTTCCTACTAATTAAATAATTTCGAAGTCTACAACTGCATGGAATTATAGAATCTCCCTTTCATTTATATATACATTATTACTATCTGGAAGTTTAGATGCATCTTTGCTAATATTTCTTTTATATAATAATAACACAAGCAAATGTCCGTTTTTCTTTGTGTGTGTGTGTGTGGTTATTTTTTTTCCAGTTTTTTTCCCTTTATTGAACAAATGTGTCCTTATTCCCCCAATGTCCCCTCATCACCCAATCCTGCCCTCACCCTCACCCCCTGTTGTCCACATCCATCACTTATGCTTATATGCATGCATACAAGTCCTTTGGTTGATCTTTCCCCCTCACCCCCACCCACCTCTGCTTTCCCTCCGAGTTTTGAGCATCTGATCGATGCTTCTCTGTCTCTACATCTGTTTTTGTTCATCGGTTTACGTTGTTCATTATAATCCACAAATGAGTGAGAACATGTGATATTTATCTTTCTCTGACTGACTTATTTCACTTAACATAATGCTCTCCAGCTCCATCCATGCTTTTGCAAATGGTAGGAGTTCCTTCTTTTTTACAGCAGCATAGTATTCCATTGTGTAGATGTGCCAAAGTTTTTTAATCCATTCAACTGCTGATGGGCACTTAGGCTGATACCAAATCTTAGCTATTATAAATTGTGCTTCTATGAACATAGGGATGCATATATCCTTTCTGATTGGTGTTTCTGGTTTCTTGGGATATATTCCTAGAAGTGGGATCACTGGGTCAAATGGGAGTTCCATTTTTAGTTTTTGGAGGAAACTCCATACTGTTCTCCACAGTGGCTGCACCAGTCTGCATTCCCACCAGCAGTGCATGAGGGTTCCTTTTTCTCCGCATCCTCGCCAGCATTGGTCATTTGTGGATTTGTTGATGATAGCCATTCTGACAAGTGTGAGATGGTACCTCATTGTCGTTTTGATTTGCATCTCTCGGATGATTAGTGACTGAGCATGTTCTCATATGTCTCTCAGCCTTCTCTATGTCCTCTTTCAAAAAGTGTCTATTTAGGTCCGTTGCCCATTTTTTGATTGGGTTGTTTATCTTCCTTTTGTTAAGTTGCATGAGTTCCCTGTAAATGTTGGAGATTAAACCTTTATCGGAGATATCATTGGCAAATATGTTCTCCCATGCAGTGGGTTTTCTTGTTGTTTTGTTGATGGTTTCTTTTGCTGTGCAGAAGCTTTTTATTTTGATATAGTCCCATTTGTTTATTTTCCCTTTAGTTTCCATTGCCCTAGGAACTGTGTCAGTGAAGAAATTCCTTCGGCATATATCTGAGATTTTGCTACCTGTGGATTCCTCTAATAATCTTATGGTTTCCTGTCTTACGTTTAAGTCCTTTATCCATTTTGAGTTTGTTTTTGTGTCTGGTGTAAGTTGGTGGTCTAGTTTCATTTTTTTTGCATGTGTCTGACCACATTTCCCAGCACCATTTATTGAAGAGACTGTCTTGACTCCAACGACAGAACTCTGGACACCACAGTCACGCTTTGCCAGAACGCAGGCTTCCTGAGCCCCACCACCCCTTCCTGGGTGCCACTGTTTTTGATAGTTGTGTGCTTTTTGTTTCATTCACTCAACAAGTAAAGAGAATAGAATAATAACTCCAAAACAAACATTCCTTACCTTTTATTTTTCAAAAATAAAGTATTTATAAGCAAATCTCAGACCTCAAAGCCTTTTACTCATTCTGTGTCTACAAAAAAAATTGTCATTTTCTCATATAATCTCAAGGACATTATTATACCTAAACATTTTATAATGATTCCTTAATATCCCTAGTACCCAATTTATTCAAATTCTTGATATAATTTATTTAAATATTTCCAGAGGTTGGCATGAGGTTAGATTTTAAATGAGGTTTTGGAGGCCTAATGAAGGCAGTGAAATGCCTGCTTATTTGATAGCCAGAGTGGATTATTTTTTTAACATCCACCTTATCTTCATCACACAATTATTATCAGGAGTAATAATAAGATGAAACAAGAGGCAGTAATGGCCAGAAAAATACAAAGTGAGAACTTTATTTTGTTAAACTTTATATGAATTAAATTAAGACAGAAAAAATATATAGAGAAAAATAATGACTTGCTAACTTTAAAATGCATTAAGTATAATTTTTGAGAGAAAGAAACAGGTATATCTAAATATTGATGCTTTTAAATTGCATTAAGTATGATTTTTGAGAGAAAGAAACTGGTATATCTAAATATTGATGAATTGCATTAATAAACACATTAAAATTATATTTTGAGCTTTACTTATATAACTTTATTAAAGACTTATTTAAAATGTATCTTCTTCATGTCTAGTAGCTATTACATGCATATTTGTCAATTTATTTCCTTACTAGAGGCTGAGTGCACAAATTTGTGCATGGGTGTGTTACAGAAAAAACGGACAAGAACCAAACAGCGCTCTGAGAGTTTGGAGTTACACTTTATTCACCGCGGTGGGCTTAGGGAAATGAATCCAAATTCTAAGCAAAGCTACAAGCAGAACTTCCCTTTTTATAGAAGAGCCAGCCCTTTGTGTGCTTGCTGGCAGCGGCCTTGAAAACTATACAGTTCTATCCAATTAAAAAATGCACCTGGCATGCATTGGGTGTATCTAGTCTCTGGCCTACAAGGTCAGGCAGCTAAGTTTATCTCCCCCATTATTCAAGCAGGCTAGAAAGGAAACTTATTTTTTCAGATTAGGAGGCCGTCGAAAGGATTAGCAGAAGAAGTTCCAAACAG
>NW_005877850.1:0-8239 GCF_000147115.1 Myotis lucifugus | reverse complement strand
TTTTTTCTCATAGTGCTTGGTACCCCATGATTCTTTGTAACCAAAGCATCCAGCTTGCCCTGGATTCTTGAAGACTTTCCTGATTTTCAAACCAAAAGTTTTATATCCCAGAAATCTTCCTGTTCCTGGCAAGTGGAAACAGGTGGTCAATCTACTGGTAACAAAGGTATCCCAGCCTCAGAGAAGAGATGGCTCAGCAGAACACAAAGAACAACAATCAGTTCATGGTTTTTGAGTTTCAAAATGTAGGCCTGGACTTGAGGCAGGATGGTTGTGATACTGTAAGATCATGTAAGAGTAAGGCCTTGCCCCCAGGCCAGATACAGATTCTGAGAGGAGGAGGAGGAGGGGAAGGCCAGGCACAGAAGAGATTCTAGGCCAGTGTTGTCCAGTAGAACTTTCTGGGAGGGCGGAAGTATTCTATAATAAAAACCGTGGCCCTAGCTGGTTTGGCTCAGTGGATAGAGTGTCAGCTTGTGGACTGAAGGGTCCCAGGTTCGATTCCGGTCAAGCGGTTGCAGGCTTGATCCCCATTAGGGGACCTGCAGGAGGCAGCCAATCAGTGATTCTCTCTCATCATTGGTGTTTTTATCTCTCTTTCCCTCTCCCTTTCTCTCTGAAATCAATAAAGATATATTTAAAAAAACAAAATAAAACAAAAAAACAAACAAAAAAAACCCCATGCTCTACAATATGGTAGCCACTAGCCACATATGGCTACCAAGCACTTGAGATGTGGCTGGTCTAATGTTACCCAGTTTCAGTTGAATGCCCACACATGGCTAGTGCTACTGTATGGAAAGTTCAATCTTAAATCCCATTGGGACCTTTCTCCTGAATCTAGTCATGGCAGGAAGGGAGTTGGTGTATGCTAACTATTGGCATCTCTGGATAAGATTGGGGACCCAAGATCAAAAAGGACCTGAGCTCATCTCCAGGGGATGGGAAGATTCCAGAAGTCCCTAAGCCAATAAGGCATTAAAGCAGAAGAAATATCTGTGCAATGAGTTAAGATGGACAGGCCCAAGGAAACCTCACAGAGGTTTCTGGGGTCCCAGAATGACCTGGGCAGTAGTGTTTCCTGTGCACTGTGGAGTAACCCAGACATGACACATGGAGTTGGCGGATCTACAGATGCTTGGTGGTTGGGAACAGGGAGGACACAGCTGTGACCCACACAGAACAAAGACTAAATGATATGCAAGTTCATCTAAGTGGATGCCACCACAGACAAGGAACAACATGGAAGGACAGATGCCTACCCTCCCACTTTTGCCGTCTTGGTTCCACATTAGCTCCCTGGAACGTACACAGAATCCTGGGAGAGGCTGTGGATTGACCGAGGTTAAATTTCTGTCATCAGGAGGAAAGGGGAATTTGATGTAGGCATTAAGTTCAGATATAGGAAACTAAAGTTAAATTTCTTGCACAATTGAGTGCATGGAATGACACAAACATCATCTAATATAAGTTTACAACTATCTATGAAGGAAGTACTGTTATTATTTCTATTTTACAGATGAGACATCTGAGGCCCAGAAGCTCCTGTCACTTAATTGTAGACACCCTAGGCTGATAGATGTTGAAGTCAACATTTTATTCTAGGTTTGCCTGCCTTCTCCAAATACTTAATCTTTTATAAAGTTTTATTTTTCAATTGTAATTTACTTTTAACATTATTCTGTATTAGTTCCAGTCATATTGCATAGTAGTTAGATAATTCTATACTTTACAAACTGTTCCCCTCAATATTTCAAGTACCCACCAGGCACCATACATAGTTATTACAATATTTTTTACTATATTCCCTATGCTGTACTTTATGTCCCCATGATTATTTTTTAACTACCAACTTGTGCTTCTAAATCCCTTCACCTTTTTGACCCAATCCTCCAACCCCCCTCCCCTCTGGCAACCATCAGTACATTCTCTGTGTCTATGAGTCTGTTTCTGTTTTGTTTGTTCATTGATATTGTTCTTTAGATTCCACATATAAGTGAAATCATATGGTATTTTTCTTTGACTGACTTATTTCATTTAGCATAATACTCTCTAAGTCATCCAGGCTGTCACAAATGGTAAGATTTCATTCTTTTTTTTATGGCCAAGTAATATTCATCATATATATGTACTACAGCTTTTTTTTTTTAATCAATTTGTAGACTGATAGTCATTTGGGCTGCTTCCAAATTTTGGTATTGTAAATAACGCTGTAATGATCATAGAGGTGCATATATACTTTCTAATTAATGTTTTGGGTTTCTTCAGATATATACCCAGAAGTGGAATCACTGAATCATAAGTCAGTTCCATTTTTAATTTTTTTGAGGACCTTCCATACTATTTTTCACAGTGGTTGCAACAATCTGCATTCCCACCAATAGTACATAGGGGTTCTCTTTTCTCCACATCCTTGCCAACACTTGTTTGTTGACTTATTGATGGTAGCCATTCTGACAGGTGTGAGGTGATATATCATTGTGGTTTTAATTTGCATCTGTCTGATGAGTAGTGACATTGACAAAATACGTAACCTTTATCCAGGTTGAAATCTATTACTTTGTCTACATCTACTCTTATTTTCATCTAAAAATAGTATGTCTCTTCTCTTGAAGATGCCTTACTTCACTCCAAATACATGCTTTGAGTGGAGGCTGTCAACCAGGATAAGTTACCTCCCAGACCAGATGATTAAGAAGTAATGATGTAGAGTCAAACCCCATTTTTGTTTCCTTTTGGACACATAGTAAGACCCTAATTTCCAGTTTCTGTTGCAGTTAAATTGGCCATGTGAATGAGTTCTGGCCAATAGAGTGTAGAAATGTGGGAAGAGGTAATGAGTGGAATTCATTAAAAAGAGAGACACACAGCATGGCTCAGTGGTTGAGCGTCGACCTATGAACCAGGAGGTCACTGTTCGATTCTTGGTTGGGGCACATGTCTGGGTTGCAGGCTCGATCCCCGGTGTGGGACATGTAGGAGGCAGCCGATCAATGATTCTCTCTCATCATTGATCTCTCTCTCTCTCTCTCTCCTTCCTCCCTCTTAAATCAATAAAACCATATATTTAAAAAAAGAACGAGAGAGAGAGAGAAAGAGAGAGAGATAGAGAGAGAGAGACAGAGACTGGAGGGTATAAAGAAGCAAAGACATAATCAGGTTTCAGAATATCTAGGAATGTACATAATGTGGTCCCTGACACATGGTACTGACTAAACGCAAATAGAACAAAAGAGCTATTACATTTAAGCCAAAGAAACCACAAACCTACATTTAAAAGAAAAAAAGCATTTGACTGTCCAATTTGTAAAACAGTCTCAGGCCGCTAAAGTCACTGCCTACAGTGAGTAGTCAGGGTGCCGAAGCGGTGGACCGGAGGGGAGCATACCTGTCAGCATCTAGTTCCGACAAGCCAGGGAGATGACAGACAAGGCAGTGTTTCCCAGAGACCAAAATGAGACCAAATGAAGACACCAGATGCTATGGCAAGGGTTGCCTCTCCCAGCATTTTCATGATTGAATGGGAGTTTTAATTCTGGATATCCTGTTTCTACTCCGCCAATATATAGGGAGTGGTGTGGCCACATAACTTGTCTTCTAGTTCACAGGTCACAGATCATAGGGAGCCACATCTGGCCAGAGGAAGAGGACTGCACAACATCACCAAGATCCTAGCCTTGGAGCTGGTTGCAGTCATTGGATGGTCTTTGGCTTATCTCACTTGGGTTGAGGTCTATGCTTTCCATGTGAGGGACACAATATGAAATCGATGAACAGATGGTGAACAGATGAGTGGACTGTGGCAGAGACAATGCTATGTGGTCAAGAAACCAGGTTTCCTTTTCCTCCTGGTCACCCAGCAAAACTGCATGTCCCAGCTGTCTTTGTAATTTAGTGGAGCCACACGAATGAGTTCTGCCCAATGGAATATGTAGAGGAGTCAAAAGTGGTGCCACAAAGAGACCTGAAAGGTAGGGTTGACTAAAGGGATAAGTTGGTGGGCAGAATGAGGAAAGGTCCTCTGTTCCCACAGATTTGGGCCAGCCCTTGGTGAGGATCACTCCCATGGAGCTTTCTGGACGGGGCCGCTGTGGTTGTGCAGGTTATGTGCTGTACAAAGGTGCTCACCTGACAGGGTAGTGAAGGCTCAATTCTAGCCCATGCTCCACTCAGTGTGTCCTGGCACTAGGCTTCACCACCTGGGGCAAGGTTGCCATGCCTTTGCACAAGGCACCCTCTCCTCACTAAGCCATGTACCTGTAGGGCTTTGTTGGCCAGAGGGAGACATGGGTTTTCCTCCTCTCCCAGGAGGCGCCTTTTTCTAATTTGCACAAAGGAGACACATGGGCTAGAGTGGTGGCTCTGTGTCTGCAGTTTTTGAATCCGCTGGGGGCTCCCACGTTGGACTTCTGACCACATCTCCACAGTGGTCTTGCTTTTACAGGTGGTAGAAACATGAGACTTCGGCTCCTCCAATAGCTTTTACAAAAAGTATAGTCTGATCTGAGTGAGGTTATTTCCCTCTTTCTCCAGCTCCTTCCTGTCATTTATGGTAGGGTGACAGGAAATCTGAGATGCTCTTTGAGTGTTCTGACAGCTCTCAGGATTACCAAGAACTGCTGAAAACCTGTATTTATCTTTGGGATGATCATATTTCTTCCTGCCTCCTTGATTTGGTATTACTAGTAAACCTCATTAAAGCGGTATTAAGCAAACTTATAAATATGTATATAGTCTTCTCAATTATCTGTTGATGGATATGGACTCTGATACATTTACATAATGAGCTTTTAAAACATGCAGATGCATTTTACAATTAGACCCAGGTGGGGGCTGGGCGAGTAGAAACTTGGAGGGAAAAATAAGCTTACTCCTGGCAATACTAAAGCTACCTGTTTAGAGAAAGCTTAAAGTCAGAAGAGGAAAATTTGTACTGTTGAGGAGCTTAGTTCCTACTCACAGATTTCAGATAATATTAGGGATGTTGTCAAGTTAGAAGCAAGACCAAGTGAAATGGAACTACCTCCCATTCCAATGCTGACAGCAAAGCCAATGCATCAGAACCAAGGCCATATAGCAGTCAGGGCTTTGGAGCCATAATTGGTGTGGTACACATTACCATGCCCATCAATATCATATACCCAGTTCCCCTCCAGTCTAGGCATTTTGGAGAGGCACACTCCCCAAACTTGAAATTAAATATGGCCATGAAGCATGCTCTGGCCAATGAAAGGTGAGCAGAGGTGATGTTAGTTGCTTTGGGGTAAAATATTTAAGATTCACTTGGCAATTTTCTGTGATCTCTTTATTTTGGTGGCAGTCTGGAGACATCCTAAATGGTAGAGCTTCTGTCAGCCTGAGTCTGGAGTGGGGGCATGCCATGGAGTGGACATGTACACACTGGACATGTAGCATGAGCTAGAAATAAACCTTGTTGTTCAAGGCACTGCTACTTGGGGGGCTGTTTGTTATAGCAACCAAATCAAACCAAGCTTGACTGATACATCTGGGACTAGGGACTTGGAATACTATTCCAGAACAACCTTCATTGGAAACTTGAATCTAATAGCCCAGTTCTGAAGAAGGAGTTTAGAATTAGGGAAGCTAAACCAAACCTCTTTTCCCTGTTTCCCCAAAGGGGTCATTTGTGTGAGTTGCCTAATCTTACACCAAAAAGACAGTATGATCTTTCCAAATTTATGGGTTAATGTTTCTCTCAGCTTGAGTGGAGGTTCCTGAAGCTGCTACAATTTGATGTTCAGAATAAGTAAATGCAGTAAGTGCACCCGATCCATCTGAAGGATTATAATGAAGGTTAAAAAAAAAAGTTGAGCTTCCTCAGATAAAAATTGCAATATAGATCCTTATTTGATAATAATATCTTGACAGAGGAGAATTTTAGAAAGTAGTGAGAGCAAAAGAGTCCTAAATTAGAAACTGGTTTTCATTCACAGAGAAGCTGGCTACGGTCTAGGACAGTGATGGTGAACCTTTTGAGCTCGGCGTGTCAGCACTTTGAAAAACCCTAACTTAACTCTGGTGCCGTGTCACGTATAGAAATTTTTTGATATTTGCAACCATAGTAAAACAAAGATTTATATTTTTTATATTTATTTTATATATTTAAATGCCATTTAACAAAGAAAAATCAACCAAAAAAATGAGTTTGCGTGTCACCTCTGACACGCGTGTCATAGGTTTGCCATCACTGGTCTAGGACCAGAAAGAAAGAGCAGTTCCCAGAGTGAAAAGGATATTATCCTGTCCTTGCAACATAGAGAAGGTCAAAGGAACAGACGTTTTTTGTGTGTTCCACACTCTTTTCCAGAGATTGAGTAACTTGACGAAGGTTCTGGATTTTGAGTTCAGACAATCTGCTTCCAGGCCCATGCTGATAATATTAGCACTGGAATTCTAGGTGAGAGGAAAGAATATAGATAGAGAATATACAAAAGGGAGTCACTTTGACCGAGCTGCTAAAGTATTAACATTATGAAGGTTGAGACAGGAGGAAATGAGTCTATTCTTGTTCTACCTAGCCTGGAATCCTAAACTTTATAATTTCCAGTCTTACATCAATGCCTGGATATATGTCAGGTTGTTGCATGCCAATACTTAGATGTACACCAGACCTCCAGATAACCCTCTGATTAACCCCTGAAAAACTCACATACCCAGACCACCTGACATCCACCTGACAAACATTATCCAGACCACCGGACATGACCAGTCCTCCTGGAAGCCATCTTCAGACCATCTGGCATCATCATTCTAACCGCCTGATATCTGACTGATAACTATCCTGGACCAAACCTAGGGCTAAGAATGTGGAACTATAAGTGTCAGGAATGCATCTTTTACTATGAGCACTCTTACCTTTTCTTTCTTCTTTGGAACATTTCTGGGTTTTTGCCTTCCTGTGTTCACAATTTGCAAACTCTAAGACTCTTGAATAAATCTTCATCATTTACTTCTAGCCCAGCCGTGGGCAAACTACTGCCCGCGGGCCGGATCCGGCCCGTTTTAAATGAATAAAACTAAAAAAAAAAGACCGTACCCTTTTATGTAATGATGTTTACTTTGAATTTATATTAGTTCACACAAACACTCCATCCATGCTTTTGTTCCGGCCCTCCGGTCCAGTTTAAGAACCCATTGTGGCCCTCGAGTCAAAAAGTTTGCCCACCCCTGTTCTAGCCAAATCTTTTTTAGATCTTTGACAGGTGCATTCATAAGTATAAAATGTGGGCAATATGAAGGGAGTGCAGATTAAAAAGCCAAAAGATGAGGAGATGGATGAGTTATAAGAAAATTATTGTCAAGGGATAATTTTCAAAATAAGGTACAATTGTGACTCTCATCCAAATAAAAAATAAACATGTCAAGGATTTTATTTAACTTATTAATTAATGAGGGAGTTAGGAAAGTGTTATAACCTTTCTTTTATGGGAGAACTTAAAGTACCACAGATATATGGACTGGTAAGGAATTTTGAAAATATACTTGTAAATAGATATAAAACCAGCAGAACAGGGCAATATCCAGAGAGTGATATCAATTGCATTTCACTGGACACAACTTGCATTTCTATGAGAAGAATTATTTGTATTACGATCTAAGCCTGCACACAAAATCCGGTGATTCCTGGATGCTCCACTGAACAGATATCCAGTAATCTCTTTTCCTATTTCAAAATCTCTCACAATTTTTCTCTCCAATATATCTATTTTGTCTTTTTAGGGATGTAGCTCAGTAAGTGTTGGATTTTTTTGCCTCTGTGAGCAGGGATCTGGAAAAAAAGAAATGGGATCCTTATCCCTCCTGTCATCTAACTGAGAAGGTCATTTCTAATGCATGGTTCTTTTTGATAAACACTTAAAAAACCCTCATGTTTCCCTTCAATATCATTTAAGGTTCCAAATCAAAAGTTCTTACCAACAACAAGCTGAACAGTGTCCCTGCTCAGTTCTGACACAGCCCCTTTAAGTCAGACCTTCTTCTCCTCCATTCAAAAGCACACTCTAGGGAGAGGAAATTGGGAGGAAAAATTGAGGACATGTCAGCTAATTTTTAATACCTTCAAGGGCTGCTTGTAGAAAAGAGAACAGTTACTTTTGGAGTTCCACAGAGTGACATTTCCAAGAGATGGAAATTACAGAGATGCAGATTTTTGCTCAACAAAGGAAATGCTGTGCTGTTAGGTTTTCTTAGTTGTGGGGACCACCCCCCACCCCTGCCC
>NW_005877849.1:0-8240 GCF_000147115.1 Myotis lucifugus | reverse complement strand
CCAGGCGCCCGACTGGCCCCTGCAGTCCCAGCGCCACAGCCAGCTCACCCAGAAGAGGCCACGTGGGTGCGGGGTAGGCTCCTCACAGGTGCCTGGCACTTAAGCGCGGGTGGGGGGGGCGGAGGGTGGGGGGGCCAGGGGGTTCCCCAGTGAGTGAGCCCTCGCATCCCGGGGGAGAGTAGCAGGAGGAGTGAGAGCAAGCTCGGCAGACACCCCGCATTCTCACTGCACCTCCGTCCCCATCACCCCCGCCCCCAGGTAGCCAGCAAGAGGTTGCAACGCATTGCTGACACCCGCCATGTTCCGCGCCTGCTTCCTGGTGGTCAGCACACATCATAGCAAGTGGTCGAACTCTCCTCCCGTCTCCTGGTCGAACAACCGCCCAAGGGGACAATTTTCATATTAGGCTTTTATTATATAGGATAGGGTTGTTGCAGGTGTAATTAGTTAAGATGAGGTCATATGGGTGTAAGGTTGGCCCTTAATGCAATATGACATGTCCTTATAAAAAGGGGAGATATAGAGACAGACATATGGTGGGAGAACACCAGGCGACAATCAAGGTACAGATTGAAGTGCTGTAGCTGCAAGCCAAGGAATTCTAAGGATTGGTAATAAACACCAGAAGCTAAAAGAGGCAAGGAAGGATTCTCCCATACAGATTTCAGAAAGACTAAGGCTCCACTGATACCTTGATTGTGAACGTCTAGCCTCCAGAACTATGAGACAATAAATTTCTGTTTGTAGCACTTTGTTACAGCAGGCCTAGGAAAATAAGATAGCATTATATAGGGTATACCTCTCCACTTAATGTGTCTGTAATTTCTCTTAATGTTTTATAGTTTTTTAAGTGTAGGGATCTCACATCTTTTTTAGGCTTATTTTAGACCTTTGATATTTTATGGTATTTTTAAATGGTAAAATTTAATTTTTATTAGTTATTTTCAGTATAAATATAGAATTACAATTATCCTTTGTATATTGGTCTTAAAGCCAGAACTCTTTTTAAAAAATATATTTTTTTATTGATTTCAGAGAGGAAGGGAGAAGGAGAGAGAGATCAACGATGAGAAACATCATTGATGAGAGAGAATCATTGATCAGCTACCTTCAACATATCCCCTACTGGGGATTGAGTCCGCACCTGGGCATGTGCCCTGACTGGGAATCGAACCATGATCTCATGGTTCATAGGTCAATACTCAACCACTGAGCCATGCTGGCTGGGCTTGAATCTAGCACTCTTGCTAAGTTCACTTATTAATACTAATAGTTTAGCCATATACATAAAAATTCGTGCAAGAGTAGGCCTTTCTGCCGAAACCGGTTTGGCTCAGTGGATGGAGCGTCGGCCTGCGGACTGAAGGGTCCCAGGTTCGATTCCGGTCAAGGGCATGTACCTGGGTTGCGGGCACATCCCCAGTGGGAGATGTGCAGGAGGCAGCTGATCGATGTTTCTCTCCCATCGGTGTTTCTGGCTCTCTATCTCTCTCCCTTCCTCTCTGTAAAAAATCAATAAAATATATTTAAAAAAAAAAAAAAAAAAAGAGTAGGCCTTTCTTCCCCTGGCTGCCGGCACCAGCTTCCCTCCAGCACCCAGGACCCAGGCTGGCTTCCCTCCAGCCCCGGCTTCATCAGGAAGGATGTCCGGAATGATGTCCGAAGACATCCAGTCTAATTAGCATATTACCCTTTTATTATTATAGATATCTATATATATAAAAGCATAAGCGACCGTTACGACCAGTCAACCAAACGACGGGTCGCTATGACATGCACTGACCAGCAGGGGGCAGATGCTCAATGCAGGAGCATCCCCCTGGTGGTCAGTGCGTTCCACAGCCAACCTCCCGCAGCCAGCCAACCTCCAGTGGTTCCTCCCCCTGGCCGGCCGCCCTAAACGGCCTTGGTCACCAACCAGGCTGAGGGACTCCACCCATGCATGAATTTGTGCACCAGGCCTCTAGTGTGTGTGTGTGTGTGTGTGTGTGTGTGTGTGTGTATGAAATTTTATCCATATATTTTATAATTTTTGAAGGTTTCAAGTATATAGAGAATAATAACAAATTTATCCCTTCCTTTCCAAGCATGTAACTTTTATTTCATTTTCTTATCTTATTGCATTGGCTTAAACTTCTAGTAATATGTTAAATGGAAATGGTGATATTGGCACCTATATCTTCTTTAGGCTATATTGTTTTTAACATAAAATCATTAAATATTATACAGGGGTGGGCAAAAGTAGGTTAATAATAATACAAAGATAAATAAATAAATAAATAATAATATAAGAATAAACTCTATTTTATGTACTCACACTGTAAACCTGCTATTGCCCACCCCTTTATTTGCTTTAGAATTTTTGCATTAACCTGTTGAGGATTACATATGGTCATTTCTTTGTAACTCCACCCATCAAATGAGAAATTCTATTTCTCTACCCATTGTTTCTGGGTTGGCCTTTGAATTATTTTAACTATTAGAATGTGACAGATGTGATATCATGTGAATTCCCAAGCACAGGCCTCAATAGTCCTTGCAGCTTCTGTTTTTACTTTCATGAAACATTCCCACCACCATGTCAAGGTTAAATGGGTTAAACTGCTGAGTGATGAAAAATTACATACAGAAAGTAACCCCCATGGCCAACACCAAGGCCCCATTCATACAAGTGGAACCATCTTAGACCCTCCAGGTTGTTAGATGACTCTAGCCCAGCCGTGGCAAACTACGGCCCGCGATACAAGAATCAACCAATGAATGCATAAATAAGTGGGAAAACAAATCTATCCTTCTCTCCCTCCCCCTACCTCTCTAAAATCAATAAATTTTTAAAAATTTAAATGGATTATTAAATCATTCCCACAGAACAAAACAAAGAACATCCCTGTCTTTGGAGTTTGAGAATCTAACAACAGGTGCCCAGGTAGTGAATTACTATGAGCAGGAGAAACATGGTAGGTAATTGGCTGACTGCAATAAATGCTGGGGAAGGTTCTGGGGAATCTAACTGTTCTAAGTTAAGAGTTTCTACCAATTCGTATGCCACCACATACCATCTGAGATAACCTGATGCTTCTGCATCCTGAGCCTTTCTGGAGTTCAATGGAGTGGGTTGACTTCATTCTAGGGATACCTCACCTCTGCAGGTACACAGTAGTTTCCTCCTCATGTAAGTTACCACTCTTCCATAAGTTTCCAGTCCTCTAACATGTGGTGAACTCTTCAGTTCTTTAATTATCTCCTTTCCCATTCTTTTTGCCTTTTGTATGTATCCTTTTTATTCCTTTAATGTCAGTTTGAGTTTTAGGAAGAAAATATTTTTAATCAGAATTTAGTTCTGTCAATACTACTCCCAAATATTTTTCATTGTTTTGCTCTTTGAAGGAAGCATGGGGACATGTGTGAAGGGATCATGTCCTGCCATTCTGCCCCATGCCAGGAAATGGGCTGTCATGAGTGAGAAGTGGTGGAGATTCCAGGAGGCCAAGGTTCATCCTATGGCTGAAGAAAGCCAAGGTTCCAGGCAGTCTGTGAGTCTTGTTTACCACTCACATATGCCCAGGACATTTTCCATGGGGGAGCAAGAAGGGCTCTGGGGAGGGTGGGAGTTCCCCACGTCCTCTTCTCACCCTTTGACTTTCTTTCCAAAGCTGTTCCAATTCTTTTGGAAAGAGAGAGTCTGTAGTACTGGAAAGGCACATCTGTCTGTCTGCCTCTCTCTCTGTTTACCTGCCTGACTGCCTATCAGTGTTCCTCCCTGGTCCAGAAGGTTCTGACTGTGCTTCCCTGCCCAAGCATCACCACCTCTACCTCTAGATATTGGTCTGGGCTTCAGAGTCCCCTCCAGCTGTATTGGCCTGGCTGACTTGGGGGTGATTATGAATTTAATTATTTAGTTTCTCCATCCATCACAGACAGGCCCAAACTTCTCTATACCTTTTGCTGTCTTGGGACTACCTGGCCAATCCCAAGAAGAAGGAACGCCATAGCTTTTACCTGGGCCTGGGGGTAATGGAAGAAGTTTTAATTAGAGTGAAGCAGTATTTATAAATTGGGGCCAGTGAGTATTTATTTAATGATGCATTCATGTTTTAACATGTTTATCTGCAAAGAATATATGAAGATAAACATTCATAGCAGCATGTATATACAGGCAGGTGTTTCTGTTATTTGTAACTTTTTTTTTAAAATTGATTTCAGAGAGGAAGGGAGAGGGAGAGAGATACATTAATGATGAGAATCATTGATTAGCTGCCTCCTGCGTGCCCCCTGCTGGGGATCAAGCCCGCAACCTGGGCATGTGCTCTTGACCAGAATTGAATCTGGGACCCTTCAGTCCACAGTCCAATGCTCTATCCAACTGAGCCAAACCAGCTAGGACTTTTTGTTTTTTGTTGGTTTCAGAAAGGGAGAGAGAGATAGAAACATCAATGATGAGAGAGAATCATTGATTTTGTTTGTGACTTAAATAACTAAATATAGGTGTCCATGTACATGGAAGGGATAGAAGGAATTGGGGGTTAATTAGATTGGGACATTATCCTGAGTGGCCTTGGGCAACCTTGACCATGACAAGACATTTAGATAGGCAGTTTTCTGTGTGCTGTACCTTTCTGGGACCAGCCTCATGCTCTCCCACAATCTTAGACTTCAGAGTTGGAAGGCACTACTCGATCTCCCAGGTATTGTGGTTAGGTCAGTGAAGGTCATTTGATGGAGTCAGCACCTTGCTGGGATTTCCCACCCAAAAAACACCAGGAAATATACTTCTACATCCAGTAAAAATATCCTTCAGGAATGGAGGTAAAATAAAGACATTGTTAGAAGAGGAAAACCAAAATAATTTTTTGCCAAAAGACCTGCTCTAAAAGATTTACTAAATGAAGTTCATCAGATAGAAGGCAAATGATACCTGAAGGAACCTGGAGCATCAAGGACAGAAATGGTAAATATCTGGGTAAACATAATAAACTATTCTCCTCTTGAGTTCTTTTTTAAAAATATTTTATTAATTTTAGAGAGGAAGGGAGAGGGAGAGAGAGATAGAAACATCAATGATGAGAGAGAATTATCCCCTACTGGGGATCTAGCCCACAACCGGGGCATGTGCCCTTGACCGAAATCAAACCTGGGACCCTTCAGTCCGCAGGCCGACGCTCTACCCACTGAGCGAAACCAGCTAGGGCTCCTCTTGAGTTTTTTTTTTTATATATATATATTTTATTGATTTTTTACAGAGAGGAAGGGAGAGAGATAGAGAGTTAGAAACATCGATGAGAGAGAAACATCGACCAGCTGCCTCCTGCACATCTCCCACTGGAGATGTGCCCGCAACCCAGGTACATGCCCTTGACCGGAATCGAACCTGGGACCTTTCAGTCCGCAGGCCGACGCTCTATCCACTGAGCCAAACCGGTTTCGGCCTCTTGAGTTCTTTTTAAAACATTTGATAGTTTATAGCAAAAATTGTAATTCAAATTTTCACAATTAGAATTTTATGATTCTAATATATATGACAACTATAACATAAAAGGTAGGGAAGATAAAGGGACTTATATGAGGGTAAAAATTCCACTTGAAGTGGCCAAATTTTGATTCTAAGTGAACTCTGAAAAGTTACTTATGTTTATTGTAATCCCTAGAACAACCACTAAAAATAATATACAAAGAGATATGGTCATAAACACAATAGATAAAACCAAATACTAAAAAGGTGTTCAAATTAGCCAAAAGAAGACAAGAAAAGGGAACAGAGAACAGATAACAAAATGTTATACCTAATTTCTATATAACATATTATGAAGGTAAGAATAGCTGTTGGAGAAATTAACTCCAGTCTAATACAGCAGGTCCTTGAATAACATTTAATTAAAAGTTGATGAAGCCTTAGGAACTTAACACTTGTTTGTGCCAATTAGCCTAAGGTAAAATTGAGTTCATTATACTTCATTTCACTTAAAGTTGCTGAACCTATCAATGATATTGAGGACTAACTGTATTCAACATCACCAAAGGGTCTGAATTTGAGGTTAATTAACTGCAGAAGATGTTTAGGGACTACAGCAGCAGGGATCAGGAGGCCCTTTTGGCGTGGACATCCCATTCACAAGGGGCCTCATATTTAGACTTCATAATAACTCAAATAGTATGGTCAAAGACAGGATTGCAATAAATCCACTCAACTTTATATATTGTATAGTCCTATTATGACTTAAGGAATAGCACATTTTTTGATCCTATACTTTTTTTATGTATTGATGGTGTTTTACTCCTTAAATAGCATTTAAAATCTACCATAATCTCACTTATGTGTGGAATCTAATCAACAAAATAAACTGACAAACAAAATAGAGAGACATGGAGGCATGGCAAATACTGAGGCATCTCAGAGGGAAGGGGGGAGAACTTTTGGCATCTATATATATAAAAGCCTAATATACAAAGTGTCCCCTCGGGAGTTCAACCAACCGGAGTTCAATTGCTCCTATGATACGCCTAAAGACCACCAGGGGGCGACGCAGAAGGAAGGAAGGCCCCAGCAGGCATCTGGCAGCCGCTAGGGACCCTACCTGTGCCAGAATGTGGTGCACTGGGCCTCTAGTATATGCATAATCCCTGGACACAGACAACAGTGCAGTGAAGGGGGTCGGCGGAAGCGGGGTGGAGGGGGTCAATAGAGGAAAACGGGGCACATTTATAATACTTTCAACAATAAAGATACATTTTTAAAAAGTAAAATCTACCATAATTTTTGCCACGCTGTTTTGGAATTATTTTAATTTTTAAAATACTCAGAGCTCCCCAAAACAAAAGAAGCCTGAACCGCCCCCTCTCTCTCTGCGAATAATTCCTTTTACTGGGAATTTAGTCTGCACCCAGCACTTGACTAACATCCCTTCCTAATCTTCACAAGCCCATGAGGTAGGCAGTATAATTATCCTCCCTAAAAAGATGAAGAAATGGGGATTAAAAAAAAGTCGCCAAGAGTCGTCTCTCAAACTTCAGAAATCTAATGGCCCCGCCTGAGCTCTTGTGTGGGTCAACACACGCTGCCTCAGCCTTCCGGGGTCCAGACTTGGCTGCCATCTCCATGAGGCGCAAGGGTTAAGTCCCCGGAGAGCCCCGGGCTCTTCCCGGCCCGCCCCGCCCCGCCCCGGCTCAGGCCCCATCCGGCGTCGCCCTCTCCCACCCGGGGAGCCAGACCGCGCTGCGCTGCGCATGCTCGGCCGCAAAGCACCGCGGGAAGAGGGCTGGGCCTACGCGACCTTTCGGTGCCTGGGAAGCGGCCGTGAGAATCCTCCCCTGGCGAGCGGCCTGGAGAGGAGCTCGTAAGCCTCCGTACGTGGCCCCGGTGCCGGTCTTTACGTCTGTGCCTGGCGGATGGGCAGAGAGTTTCGCGTGTGGACGGGAGGAGGAAGCGTCTTGTCGGGTAGAGTTTCTGGAGACACGGCCGTGCGTGTGGTTTCCGCCGAAGGGGCGGCGGGAATTCGGAGAGGAGGCCCCCGGTTTGCGTTCGCGGTCTCCTGTAAACCGATGCTCACTGAGCCCGAGGGTTACTTGCGGCGTTTCTCGTCGTCTGCGGCTTCCGTGTCGCACTCGGGCTTTCAGCCTTTGGTTTCTCTGCGGCTTCCGTTTCTAAAACGTTCGTCTGATACCATTAGTGGCGTCTCCTTCATTAAGTGGCCATTGGTTTCAGCCTTGGAAACCTGGAACTCCTTTTGCAAGTTGAATTGTGCACGGGATCTCAGCTAAAAAAGATGAAGTAATTATTTAAGAGTTTGACTTTTTTTAAAAAAAATTGTTTTTAGGTAAAGGTAATAGAATTTTTCTTTTTTTTTTTTTAATATGTTTCTAATTTTTAGAGAGATGAGGGAGAGGGATAGGAAGAAACATCAGTGAGAGAGGAACATCACCCATGGGCTGGCTGCACGCCCCCAGCTGGGGATCAAGCCCGCTTTCGGGGACCTACCGACCCCTTAGTTCCTGGGTCCACGCTCGGTCACTGAGCCCGTACACCGGCCGGGTTTAAAAGTTTGACCTTTGATGAATTAGGATTCGATCTGGGATCAGATGAAGGGGCAATTTTTATCACTTTATGTGTGTTTTGCTTTAGTATGCAGAATGGAGAGTATCGTGGTTTGCATAAACTAGTGTTTGTAACGGATATTTTTTCAGCTTTCTCAGGATGCCATATCGGCAAACTTTTCAGTTAAACTCAACCAAAAGCTGAAAGTAGA
>NW_005877848.1:0-8240 GCF_000147115.1 Myotis lucifugus | reverse complement strand
ATATAAATCTTTGTTTTACTATGGTTGCAAATATCAAGAAATTTCTATATGTGACACGGCAGCAGAGTTACGTTAGGGTTTTTCAAAATGCTGACACGCCGGGCTCAAAAGGTTCGCCATCACTGTTCTAGGATGACATCATACTGTCGTTTTATAAAAGTCATATGAATACAAATTAAAAATGTTTCTCAAACACACTTTTATGTTCGGTCTTAACATAAAATGACGGCTGCAGAAAGACCGTAACTAGAAGAAATAGTGTAGTGGTTATAGTCAAGAGCAAAGTGACCTTTCTTTCCCTTTGCGTACTGATGAGAGCAGGAAATGTATGAACACGGAGAAACCTGCTTTCTCCTCTAGGCATTTTTCTGTCCTCCAGAGTCCGGATAGCCACTGAGGACAACAGTCCATCAACCTGAGAAGTCACCCAGACAAAATAGTGCTTTAACCTTCAAAGTGAGTACAGCTTCTCCGTTAGGAAGCAGCCCAGTCAGTCTGCTGCAAGCAGATACACTTCAGAGTTGACCCTAACTCGTGTCACTCCAACTCAAAGGGGAGTAAAGACAAAGAAAATGACTTGATTTCTGAAAATCCCATTGGTTACTGAGGTTATTGAAAAGTTACAAGATGAATTTATCACAGGTTTCATCTCACACATTTAAAAGTTCAGAAATAGCACTAGCTGGTTTGGCTCAGTGGATAGAGCATCGGCCCATGGACTGAAGGGTTCCAGGTTCAATTCCAGTCAAGGACATGTACCTCAGTTGCAGGCTTGATCCCCAGCCCCAGCCGGGGCGGATGTGTGGGGCAACCAATCTATGTGTCTCTCTCACATCGATGTTTCTCTCTGTCTCTCCCCCTCCCTTCCACTCTCTTAAAAAAAAATCAATGAAAAAAAATATATTCACAAAAACTTGCTTTAGGTTACACAGCTAGCAGTGGGCCAGAGCAGGACTTCCAGACTTGCCTATTCCACAGTCTGCATTTTTCACTCCTCTGTGCAGTCCCTTATGTAGACAGCCTCACAGCTCTGCAATAGGAATATGATTCTCAAGGGCAAGCATTTATATATACCCCTACAATCTAAACAGTAAGGCTTCGATGGCTTTAATCCCCAGTAAGTGACTGAGTTACCTAGAAAGCAAGTAAAATTCGCACTGATAGCCCTATCAATTGTTAAAATTCTTACCGCTTTAGTCAATGTAGTATATACTTCAAAGTTGCTAAGATACTAGAACTTAAATGTTCTCACCATAAAAAGGAAACGATAATTATGTGATGTGAAAGAGGTGTTAGCTAACACTATGGTGGTGATCACGTCGCAATATATAAGTGAATCAAATCCACACATTATACATCTTAAACTTAAACAATGATCTATGTCTATTACATCTCAATAAAAGAGAGACCAGGGAAATCAATACCCTATTGGGAAAGGTTTTTCTCTATTTAGTGAATTCTAAGCTCAGATATTATTTCCTTGGATACTAAAGGGCTGCTGCTGATAAAGCAAGAAGAAATATTCAAAACAAAAATAGTACCCTCCTCTCTGAGATGGCTAAAAAAAATTAAATTGTCTGCATGCTGTGAAGACTTGGTTATAAATGCAGATATACACTAATGTACTCAGCGGGCAAGTAGTGCCTTACCTTAAGAGGTGGCCCGGATTTCTCTTTTTCTATGTAAAACTTCTCTGCTTTTTGGGTAAAGAAATGGGGGGCACTCTATTCACTACAAAGTACATGCAAATATATTCAGAAAATTGCAAACTATTTATAGAAAGGCTCTGACAGGTTTGAGAGAGAACTCAACCTTCTCTGTGATCTCACCAATTCCCACATCAATTTATTTCCCTATAGCACAAAGGTAGTAAATTATTATTTCAAAATATTCTTGAACTAGAAGAGATCATCTAGACAGTAAGGACAAAACATCTTTGTATCTTTAACAATGATCACCATGAATTCTAATGCGGTAAAAAATATCCTCAACTTCTATTACTTTCTAGCATTTATGTCTTACTGGATTTCCACCCCTTATTTCACCTCAGGTCCACTTGTATTAAAAAATTATATTACTCAGTCTCATATTTTGTAATTTCTTCAACAATTTGAAACAAAGATAAAATTACTAAAGTGAAGTAGCATCTTTCTAAGGACTTAGACTTTTATGTTTGGAAAATCTGTCATAAATTTTGTCAAATATGACAAAGATTTACTCACATATTTATAAGCATATAACACACAATCTTCTATTTTAATATTAACTTCTTTGGAATAGATCAATGACCTGTTCCACTAGTGTCTAGAGGACTTTTGTTGATAAATAAGTCAGTCAATAATACGATTTAGATAACTTGGTTTTATTTCCTTTTATTTATTAGAATCAGAGTAATAATGAGAACAGGCAACATAAACAAGAAGAGAATTCTACCCCTAGTCAAGAAGAAGACTTCTCCAACTCTGAAATACAGATAAATTAATAAAATTAGGTGGTGATCCTTTGTAATGCAGTATTTATTCCTCAGTGGGGAGAGACATCTCAGAGATATAGCCAAGACAATGTGAAAGAAGTAACTGGAACTGCTTGTTGAAAAAGGCTTGTCCTAGATTTTAAAAAAGAGTCAAAACATACTTTTATATTAAAATTGTTATTTAAAAAACAAGTCTTAACAAAATATCTCTACCACATTCTTTACAACTGTCACAACATAAAATAGAAGGCATAGGCAGAAACACAAAAGTTTTTAGTAAATACAGAAAAAATGGAATTCTCCTTCTGCTCTAGTCTGTTTCTTGGTTTATGGCATTGCCAGAGGTCAGGACCAGAAGACACGTGTGTCTCTTTCTCTCATATACAATCCTTATCTAGTTGGTCTGCAAGTTCTACAGTCTCCTCTCCACACAGTTCAATTTGTTCTCTCTTTCATTTACTCTTTCAAATGGACTTTTATGAAACTTTATGTCTGGTGTCTCTGACTTTTTTTCTCTATATTCTCAAATCCCTCCTGTACTCTGTTGCAAGTTTTGGACAGGAAAACCATGATACAATCACAATATTTAGTTATTAAAAAATGAATAGTTCTTGCTACCTATATAGCAAAATTCAGTCTCCTTAGTAATACGTTCAAGGTCCCATATTATCAGACCCAAAGCTACACTCTTTTTCCTTTACTTTCTCATCCCATCCCATTGTCCCATTTCTAGGACTCTATTCCAGGTAAACTCTGCTCAAACTATCAGAACATGCCTCCTGATACATAATGATCTTGACATTTTTTGCATGAATTTCTTCTTCTAGAAAGCTTCTTACCCCATACCTCTTTATAATGTCTATCATTAAAACCAAATATTTTTCTCCTATGAGTCAATTGCTTCTTATGCCAACAGCTATGAAGAACAATAAACCCCTGTGAATAACAATCCCTGCATTATTCTGGTGACACAGAGTTGGTTGAGGCCACCTGGCAGGGGGTGGTGGTGTGTGTCTGGTCTGTGACTGCAGGTACAGGCATCACTCATGCTTGTGGACTCCATGATTTAACCCGGAGCCTGGAAGGATGTTCAGATCTTCGTGTACTTACATTAGGTAATGGATCAGGCCAAAAGATATGCATAAAGGAAACACTTAATCCAAAAAGTTAAAAACAGAAACAGGATAATCTAAAAGGAGCTAAAAAGCGCAGAGCCTTAGCATCTCCTTATTTTACATGCACTTAGGGAATCAGTTAATTAAAGGAATCCTCTTGTGAATTTCTTGTGAAGAAAAGAATTCTTTGGCAAAGCAAATAATCAACCCTTAATTTATAAAGTACTTGTGGGGGTAGGTGCTCACAATATCACCAAATTGCACTATAGGGACCCCTCATCATTAACTTGCCTCTAGAAACACATAGCTCTAAAGGAATCTCTAAGATTTTGAAGAAAATTTGGGTTATAGATGATTTAAGCTGTTAATTTTGATCTTCTATAGAATAATGTTAATAAGGCCATATTTGCTTTTCTATTTAAGCCTTAAAGCATCCAGTAGACAAAAAAATCTCCACAGGTAACATTCTAATATTAAAATCCTTTTGTTCCAGGCAACAAGCAATAAAAGTTTTTTTTTAATTATTATTAAAGGGTCTATTATGTTATTTATATATCTTTGATCTGGGAGCAAAATTTCAAAACTTCTTTCTTCGTCTAAGTAATGATAATTTTTAAATAGTCTACTGTGAAGTTTGTTGTTTTAAAACTAATTCACCTCCCAGGGGCAGGTGGCTGAATTTTTACTATGGATGAAGAGTTAAAGCTCTGGTTTTCCTTTGAGTATTTTTTTCATTAACATTCAAAAGCTTTTGAAAGCAAGCATGGTGACTGTTGCAGTGATATAAGAAAGGAACACACACATTGACACTGAAGATGGGCCTTATTTTGCACAAAATGTCAGCTACAGAATTTCCATATGTGACAGGTTTGGGGGTTGGCAGTCTGCCAGGGGAAAGAAGCAGCAGAAGAAATCCTCCCATGTTGCTCCTAGGTGGGAGTTTTCTGGAAAGCACACTGTTTTGTTTTGTTTCCTGAGAATATATGTGTATGTGGGGTGTTTTGGTGAACGTTACTGAAACTCTGGAGACGCTAAAATTTCCACACACCATTTCTTGGTTGCAAACCTATTTCTTAATTTCTAGGCTAATCCCTATCACAAATGCAATTTATTTTGTATTCTGTAGCCTTCTGTCCCTCTATTCCTCCTCCCTTTATTTATTTCTCTCCTACCTTCTTTTTTTGGAAAAGCAAATAAATAGGTTTTTAAAACTTGTGTATGAATTTCATGTTAAAAAATAAGGTTGTAATACCTGAACAAATAAAAATGTGGTGAAAATCTTATATAATGTGCAGAACTCCACAAGGTTGAGGCCCTGCCCAACTTCTTAGCATTATCTCTATATTTTAGACAGACCTGCTTAATTTCAGTTTCAAGATTCTGTCAAACTGTTTCACACTTCCATGACTTTGCATTTGCCATTTTCATCACCTGAAAACCATATATTCACTGAATATTTTTTCTGAAATCTACTCTGAGGGAAGAAAGGTGCTAGGTCCCAGGAATACAGTGTGAAAAAGATATTCACAGTTGCTGCCCACACAGGACTCAGCATCCTTCCTTCCTGGCAAATGCTGCTTGCATCTTGCATCTTCTGTGCGTTTTTCTCTGGGACGTGGTCCCTGATCATTCCAGGCAAGACTTGTCAATACTTTGAGACACTGGTACAGTTTTAATACTCCTGTTAGAGTCCTGAACAAAATGCTTTTCATAGGGTTATTTATCTACCTACTTCCCTTATGAAACAGTGAACTTGCTGTATCTCTTTCATTTTTAAATTATTAGTACAGTACTTATCACCGAATTAATGAATTTATTAATGGAATGACTAAATTGAGTAACATATTTTTGGAGAGAGTAAATTGAATTTCAGTCTCAAATGGGTTTACATGTACTATAGAAGCCACTGCAAAGCACATCCTGTATAATAAAGAGGTAATATGCAAATTGACCCTCACACCTTGTGTCACAAGATGGCCACCCCATGTCATCACAAGATGGTCGCCCCACACCGTCACAAGATGACTGGCAGGGGAGGGCAGCTGGTGGGGATCAGGACTGCAGGGGAGGGCATTTGTGGGCGATCAGGCCAGCAGGGGAGCAGTTAGGTGTCCATCAGGCCATCAAGGGAGCAGTTAGGGGGCGATCAAGCTGGCAGGGGAGTGGTTAGGGTGTGACCAGGCTGGCAGGCAGAAGCAGTTAGGGGCAATCAGGCTGGCAGGCAGGTGAGTGGTTAGGAGCCAGCAGTCCCGGATTGTGAGAGGGATGTCTGACTGCCGGTTTAGGTCCGATCCCGGAATTGGGACTAAATCAGAAGTCGGACATCCCCCAAAGGGGTCCAAGATTGGAGAAGGTGCAGGCTGGGCTGATGGACACCCCCCAGTGCATGAATTTCATGCACCAAGCCTCTAGTATTAATATAAAAGTGAATTAGCACAGAATTTTAAAATATGAATTTATAGACACTAGTGAATCTAATCTCTTACATGAATATAATATCCTCTTATAATAAAGCTCAATTATGCTACTTGAAATATAAAAAAAATCATAATGCTCTTCTTCTATTGTTCTCCAAAATAATCACAATTATTATGTGGTTCTGTATGTATGTGTGGGTATTTTCATTACAAAGGTGGTTACTATTAATAGCTGGAGTGGTTGAACTCTTCAGAAATATGCTGTTTAATTAGAAATTCACAATGGTAATAGAATCAGTATCTTTTATAAAAGCTAAAAAGTTGCCCTTGGGGAAAAATACTCCTAACTCTTTATGAACAGAATACAGTTTAGAAATCTGCAGGCAACTCTTTAAACCACACAACGTCCATATGTAAGCACTAAATCTCAATGGAACCTAAAGGCACCACTGCTCCTACTGGGCTTGAGTCATCTGCTAAAACTTTCCTGTCCTTCTTGGAAATATTTTTTTTAATCAAACAGTAAAGATAACTATAGGACACTCTATTAAATTAATTGCATGTTCCTTGACTATAGGTATCCTATTTTATTTACCTTTTTTATTCTATCCCACTTTTAAGCATACTGCCTTAGCCACAATAGATTGTTCATAAATATTAGTCAATTTTATATTGGGTTTCCTACTGCCATTACAAGAAACCTGGAAAAATGTCACTGTTTTGGGGAATTAGAAAAGAAAGGGGAGACATATTTAATGATAGTATTTTGCAAATATCTGACAGATTTAATTAACTGTATGCGGTTCCAGATAGCCATATAGATCCATGTAATAAGTAAGAAGTAGTCAAATTTTGGTTAAAGTTAATAGTAACTGTTTTGATAATAGCAGTTCCAAAAAAATAGAATGGATTTTATATAAATGTGTTTCATTGGTAGACACTGGCAAACAGAATGCCTGGAAGGTAGCAGAGACTATCTTTGGCTAAGGCTAAAAGTCCTAAAATCCTGCTAGATAATATCTGTTCTTTAAGTGCTAGAAAAGAGAAAAGGACATAGAAGTGTATATTCAATGCACGTATTGGTTTATCCAGTTATATTTTAGAGTGATACCATATATTTTTATAGTCTACAATACATATCCTTGATGCTACTGAGTTATAGATTGCCTCTGAACAACTTCTGAAGCTCCAGAGTTCTGAAAACTCCAGCACTAGTCATAAACTAACCTAGAAGTGACCACTTTCCTACCAGTAGGACTGCTAGAATCCTGAAAAAATTCCTCAGGTTGAAACCCACAGATGTTCATAACTTGAGACCAAGAGGAGCCATTATAGGATTGTGCGATTTTGGAGATAAAATACTTGGATGAGTTCAGGGACCTAACTCATTGATAGAACAGACTTTCTGTGATCAGCCACAGGTTGAGTCCACTCCAGATGAATATTAAGATAAGAAGAGATTTTCATTGGAATTACATGACGAACCCCACCTCCTTCAGCTGACATGGTGTCCCAATATTCAGATACTGTTTGAAGAATAGCATTTTATTTTAAAACATCCTTGCCCAAATGTATATTTGATTAGAAAAAGCAACCTTTAAAATGGAAATTGAATTTCAGCAGGGTGCTTTCTTTAATATTATTTAACGGCTCTCATTTTTTTAAAAAACTTATGGAAATGTCTGTCTGGCATGCAAACATTTGTCCTTGATTGTGCTACAGTCATAAGATCTAACATTATAAGGCAAAAAATAATAATCACAAATGCTGTAAGCAAAGGAAAATTGTAGTTGACTTTTAGAACTTCTGAAGAAAATAGATTAAAGTGTAGTGAGTGTCAGAAACATACTTTTTAACTGACAATATTATTTAGCAATTTGAGAACTTTTAACTTCATTTTCTTCCAGTGACAAAAACGAATGTCCTCTGTAAAGTGATTTTCGAGTTCTCCCTGAAAATACTGTATGCATTTCAATAACTTGGAAAAGAAAATGGTCTTCTTTAGTCAACCTGACTGTCATGCTGCATTGTTTAATTAAACATAATAATTTACCCTGGGCTGCTTGAAAGTCAATTGTACGGAGCTTCTGTGCTAAATGTGACTGGGGTTATAATTGTTATCTGGCTACTTCTCTAAGCAAAAATTTAGATTAATTTAAATTATAATATTATGAAGTAAATGTGTTACTAACTATAAATTCTTAGGGGTAGGGAGTGAAATTTTTATTTGCTCAT
>NW_005877847.1:0-8241 GCF_000147115.1 Myotis lucifugus | reverse complement strand
GTCCTCTCTCCTCTCGCTGTCTCTCAGTCTGTCTGTCTCTCAGGGTCTCTGTCTCTCTGTCTCTCTGTGTGTCTCTTCTCTCTGACTCTCTCATCTATGAAATAGCAACTGCCCTCTCTCATCAAGAGAGTGTTTTCCAGCCCTAGCCTGTTTTGCTCAGTGGTGAGAGCATTGGCTGGTGGACTAAAGGGTCCCAGGTTCAATTCCAGTCAAGGGCACATACCTCGGTTACAGGCTTGATCCCCGGCCCAGTTGGGGGAAGTGGGAAGCAACCAATTGATGTGTCTCTCATACATGTATGTTTCTCTCTGACACCGATGTTTCTTTTTCTCTGTCTCTCCCCCTCTCTTTCATTCTCTCTAAAAATCAATGGGAAAATATCCTCGTGTGAGGATTAACAAAAATAAAATAATTTTTAAAGAGTAATCCAATCCCCTATTTAAAACAAAATAGATGACTGGATAAACAAGCTATGGCCCAGCCATACAGGAGAATATTACTCAGCCATGAAAAGGAGTGAGGCACTGACACTCACTGCAGCATGGCTGGACCTTGAACACAGGATGCTCAGTGAGAGAAGCCAGACACAAAAGGCCACACAGTGTGTGTTTCCATTTATGTGACATGTCCAGAGCAGGCACATCCACAGGGACAGGAAGTAGATGAGTGGTTGCTGGGTTGGGGGGCGGGGCGGAATGAGGAGAGATGCTTATGCAGTTTCCTTTTGGATGGTAAGGATGTTCTAGATGTTCTAGAACTATAGTAGAACTATAGTGGTGATGTTTGCTCAACCATGTGAATGTGCTAAATGTCACTAATAGTTCCCCCCAAAAGGGCATGGAGCTATCGATAAACACAACATTAACAACTCTCAAAGGTACTGTGTTAAGTGAAAAAAGCCAGACGCAAAGGGCTCCTATGTGTGACCCCATTTACATGATGTTTTAAAAAGATAAAACTAGCTGAAACCGGTTTGGCTCAGTGGATAGAGCGTCGGCCTGCAGACTGAAGGGTCCCGGGTTCGATTCCAGTCAAGGGCATGTACCTGGGTTGCAGGCACGTCCCCAGTGGGGGATGTGCAGGAGGCAGCTGATCGATGTTTCTCTCTCATCGATGTTTCTAACTCTCTATCTCTCTCCCTTCCTCTCTGTAAAAAATCAATAAAATATATTTTAAAAAAATAAAAATAAAAAGATAAAACTATAATGACAGAACAGATCAGGGATTTTTTGAGCCCAGTGGTGGACAGAGAATGCGACTATAAAGGGGAAGCCCAAGGAAGCCTGGGGGTGGGGGGAGGGGGAGGGGTGGGGAATTAGAACTGTTCTGTGTTCTGATTGTAGTGGTAGCTACACCCATCTACTCAGGTAATGATCAAACATGTAAAATTGTCCAGAAAAGGGCAATTCTGCTGTATGTTAACTTTCATTACTTTGTTCTGTTTTTCTCTCTATGTTAACTTTTCAAGCCTCACAACTTTCATAAATTAAATGTGAACTCACAGCTCAATTATAAAGAGGACTTTCTGCACCCCTGAGAGATTCAAACCATGAAACACAATGACAAAGGCGTCATTACCTTCAGAGAAACGGCCGTGGTTTTATTTGCACAGGTCTCATCCAGAACGCTGAAGGTGGCATTCATGAGTGCACAAAACGAAACCTGTGCCAGAGGGAAGAGCATTTGTGAGCACTGATCTGTCCCTCCCCCACGCATTCAAGGTACAGACTGGGCCACCACGTCCACTGCATGGGGTGGCCCTCGGTCCCTGAGTCTCTAGAATCCTCAGGGAAATACAAACTCACCATATGATCCGAACTGGAGCCACAGCACTTTTCTCTTCCATGAATAAAACATCAGACACACATAAAAGCAGAGCTACATAGTGGGGTGAAAAGATGGGGAGATGTGTGAAAAAAATCAGTGGCTAAATGGAGTATTACTCAGCCATAAAAAGGGGTGAAGCTCTGTCACTCGCTACAACATGGATGGACCTTGAACACATGATGCTCAGAGAGAGAAGCCAGGCCCAAAAGGCCACACGGTGTGTGATTCCATGTATGTGACATGTTCAGCACAGGCACATCGATGAAGATAGAAAGTAGGTGAGTGTTAAGGCTGAGGTTAGGGCTGAGGAAGGGACAATGGGAGAAGCAGGAACTGCTGGTTTTGGCGTAGCCTTTTCCCTGGTTTCACCAGAACTGCATCAGGCCGTCTGTCTTGTTCCCTTGTTACTAAATCATGACACCTCTGTTTACCTGGGACACAGATGAGCCCCTTATACTTAGATTTACTCTTTGGGGTGCAGATGCCCTTGAGTCTCCTTTTGAGTTACAGGGCAGACTTGATCTCGGCCCTGTTCCGTTTCAATGAACTCTGCCATGAATTCCCCACATCGGTTGCCTTGCCCAATTAACGGACTTAAAAGGGAAAATCAAGGACCATCCTTTGGGGGCTTCCTGCAAAGGATGATGGTTCCTACTAGCAGTGAATACAGCTCTGTGGGCCCCTCAAACACCTGGCCACCGAGAGCCTGGCTCATTCTTACTTCCTGCAACAAATCTTGAGGTTCCTCAGTGGACTTCCAGGGACTGGCTTGTCCCAGTAGGTCTCCCTCACTTGGCTAGGGCCTCTGCATCCCACTGGTATCCAACCCATTAAAGAGTGATCTCCCTGGGCCTGGGCCTGCGCCTGCAGAATAGGCCTTAGTGCCGGGGGACTGGTGATATCTACTCATTTTTTTCTCCTTCAGTCCAGGAGAGAGAGAGCCCATCAGCCTGTGACCCAAAACCTCACCATCCAAGTTGAAAGGCTTTCTCGTGACTTTTGTTGAAATTTAGCCACAATATCTAGCAGTTCAACTAGTGAGTATTCTCTGATTATTAAAGCATTTTCTGGCCCATTGTGGTAAGGGCCCATCCTTACACAAGGGGCCAGATAACGCGCAGCAAGCCAAAGCTCCAGCCCAGCCAGCGTCTGCAGGGGTCCCCGTACTCACAAGGAGACCCCAAGCACCCAGCATGGGGGCCACCCCTCCCCACACAGAGGCCAAGGGCCAACCCAGGATGGCCCCCCAGGAAGCTGCTTTCCCCTTTCCCATGGCCCGGGTCTCCTGGCTGGCTCGCCATTTCTTGGGAAATTTTCCTGGGGCCAAGAGGCTGACAACTCCAGCATGACGTTGAGAGTTTACCAGGGGAACTATGCACAGAAGCAGCACCTGTGGGAGGCAGCAAGCTGGCTGATGTCAGCACAGAGAAGGGAAGGAGTTTGATACATCAGCCTCCAAGAACAACAGTGGCTCCTAGCCAGTGGTTTGTGCTGGTTAAGGCCATTTAATCCACAGCAGAAAACAACTTAATGGGCCCTCTTCTCTATGCAAGAACATTCCAGGATGAATTGGTGGTCAGCTTGCTTCATTAGATAGCAACTGTCATATTAAGTACTGGGAATCATTTTGCCTAACAATTGTACACTTTAAAATGGTTTAAATGTTGAATCTTATGTGTGTTTTTACCACAATTAAACAAACAAACAAACAAAAAACAGTGGTCCAAAGTGCATGGGAATCCTAAGTTAATGTCCAAGCTCGGATTTAAGGTAGTGACCTCAATCCCTGAAAATGCTTATGAAGGCTTGACCCACTACAATGACAATGACTTCATTAGAGAGCCAGGACGTCCACACTCCTCTTTAGCTGGCCTGGGGGCTGTGTCACACCCATCTTCTGTCACACACATGCAGCCCCAACACCTTTACTGGTCGTGAGTCCCCCCAACATCTTTTCTTCTTTTAGTAAAAAAATCCCCACATTTTAAATAAGCAAGTGCCCTCCCTCCTAGACTTTCCTTTTGGCTCTTTGACCAAGTGACTAATGTCTGGCCAATGAGGTACAAGCAGAGGTGATACTGCATCACAGTCTTAAAGGAAAGGATAGTGCCTTTCACTTTCTGTTCTCCCCTGCCCACCAGCTGGAATGCAGACGTGATGGCAGGGGCTGCAGCAGCCATCTTGGACCACAGCGAGGGAGTCTTGTATTAATGATGGCAGAGCATTATGGAGCCATATCAGCTCTCAGCAGCTTACACTCAGACTGTTATAAAGAAAGAAACAAACTGCTGTCTGTTTGGGGGCACAGCTATTTTTACCTTTGTTAAAGGTGCAAACAATATCCTACTTAATTGACTCCCAGGAAAACTCGGTTGGTTGGACTTCATCCCATGCACCAAAAGGTTGCCAGTTTGATTCTCGGTCAAGGCACATGCCCAGGTTGTGGGCTCGATGCCCAGTAGTCATGCAGGAGGCAGCTGATCGGTGTTACGCTTCATATCCATGCTTGTCTCCCTCTCCCTCTCCCTTCCTCTCTTTCTAAGAATCAATTAAAAAATCTTAAAAAAACAAACAAAAATAAAAAACACCTTCAAAAATACTTACATCCTCAGGCTCCACTGCTGTTTCCACTTGGCATAGCAGGACCTGTTTATTGTTGGGGATCACATCTTCTTTACACTTGAAGGGAACTCCTAGGAATGAAACAAAAGCAACCAAATCAGACTTAACCACAGCAAGATATGACTGAAGCAAGTCTGATTACGTCATGCCCTGCTGAAAGTCCATCCACTGCCATATTATACAACAGTGGAAACAAGTAAACTATACACCACCATATCAGAGACTCTGAGATGTTTTATAAAGCTCCAAAACCAACAAATATAAGCAAGGCATTGTTTAGGAATATATACAAGGGAAGAAATCTTTATTTAAGTAGGGTAATTATGAACACAAGTTCAAAGGGATTCCCTCTGGGGCAGAGACAGGGATGTGGAATGGGGAAGAAGCAAGGACATCAATGATATTCTACTTATGTTGACAATGGCCTCTGATAGAGTCATTTTATTACTGTACTTCATTGCTTCCATGTAAGTTACTTATATTTCTAACATCCCAAAGAATCTAGCATTTAACATTTTTAAACCTCTTCTGGTTTCCCGTTGTTCTTGGCAAAGAAGACTGCAAAATTGTATGCACGGCTCACAAGATCCTGCAGTATCTGACCTCCGCCCACCTTCTCAGATGCAGCTAATATAATTTCTCTTGCCCTTTCTCTGTGTTAGCCTCAGGGCCTTTGAGTGTGATCTTCACACTTCATCTGGATAATTCCTACTTTTCCATCAAGCTTCAGCTGAAATGCTATTTTCCCCAAGCATATTAAATATCCCATTAGTCACTCCAAAGTGTTCTAAGATTTTTCAATGGTCATATTCATCGTGGTCATTAAATAATTATTTATTTGCTCTCTGCTTTTTTCCCTAGACTATAAGCTACGTGAGGGCAAGTATCATGTCCATCATGTCCAGGATTGAATTCTCAGTGTACGGGTCAGATTGATTCATTAACTAATTAATAGATGTTCTGAAAATAATATATTGAATGAGGGAATTAATGAATGTGTAGTAAATGAATGAATGAATAAAGAGAGAACATGTGGATGAGGTGAAAGTAAGAAAAGGATCCAGAGGTTGGGCAGAGTGAGCAAGACACAGATTCCATTGCCAAGACACACAAGGAGATGATTACGTTTGCAGCTGAAGTTGCCATATTTCCAGGAGCCTTCCGGGTTGGGGCGAAAGCCCACAATGCAGCCACAGCTGTAGGAGCCCAGGGCATTGGTGCAGACAGAATTGGGGCCACACGGTGAAGGATCTTGCACACACTCATCAATATCTGCAAAGAACTCGAGAATATCAAACAACCAAAGGAACAAGGAGATTAATTTTTGTCCAGGGATGTCCACGCAACCCTCCATTTACCTCCACATTCCACCTCTTGCTCTGTGAAGTTCAGCCGTCCATTGCTTGGTGCAAAGCCAGGGTGACAGGTACAAAAGTAGCTCCCAAGGGTATTGGTGCATGTTGCATTGAAAGGGCACATATCCAGGCACTCATCAATATCTGTGTAGTGGAGAAAGGGCATGAAGCAGAGTTGGCCAACAATCCAACAAAAGTCATGCTTCCCATTCTGAAACATGAGTTGTCATTTAAATAATGTCAACCCAAACAGGGACTGCATTTCCCAGAATCCTCGGCATCTGGGTGGGACCATGTAGTAACCCACCCCAACATTCTTTTAACATTGTTTCTGTAAAAGATGACCTGTCAACTAACATATATAATAGTTAAACAGCCTGTTTGCTTAAGAATTCTAGGAACTGAGGAGAAACCAAGATGGCGGCATAGGTAAACACCGGAGATTGCTGCCTTGCACAACCACTTCAAAAATACAACTAAAAGACAGAACAGACATCACCCAGAACCACAGGAAGGCTGGCTGAGGGGAAATTCTACAACTAGAAGGAAAGAGAAAAGCATACCGAGACTCAGAGGAGGCGCAGTACGGAAGCAAAATACTAAGGTGCAGAGGTGCGCGTGGAGCCGGCTGGTGGCTGAGGGCGCGGTTGTCTGTTTCAATCGGGAGGGAGTCTCAGGCTCTGAGCTCCAGTTCCGGGCGAGTCTCTGGGGACCCAGACTCAAACGGGAGAAGGGGGACTGTCTGGCATCGGTCGGAACTCGAGGGCAGCTTTCTCTCCGAGGTTTGCAGCGGTTGCTGGGACACTGAGAGGCAGAGTCTCTGGGGGACGGGACTGAGAGCAGCCATAATTGCTCGCTCTGCTGGCCCTGTTGATCCCCTGGGACCTGCCCTGCCCAAGCCTTGCACAGAGGCATTTGAGGGATAGCCTCAGGCAAAGGCTAGATTAGCACCTCCTTAGAGGACAGAAGTTCTCCCACTGCAGACACAGCTGATTCTCACAGCCAGTTGGCCTGGAGGTCAAATCCCCCCCCCCCCCCCAGTATTACCTACAACAATCAAGGCTTAACTACAACAAGACTGCGCACAAAGACCACAAGGGGGTGCACCAAGAAAGCATAAGAAAATGCAGAGACAAAGAAACAGGACACAAATGACAGAAATGGAGGATATAGAGTTCAAAACCACACTTTTAAGGTCTCTCAAAAACTGTCTAGAAGCCGCCAATAAATTTAGTAAGGCCCTCGAAAAGACTGGTGAGACCGCCAATAAATATAGTGAGATCCTCAAGAAATCTAATGAGACCCTCGATGTTGTGATAAAGAACCAACTAGAAATTAAGCATACACTGACTGAAATAAAGAATATTATACAGACTCCCAACAGCAGACCAGAGGAGCGCAAGAATCAAGTCAAAGATTTGAAATGCGAAGAAGCAAAAAACACCCAACCGGAAAAGCAAAATGAAAAAAGAATCCGAAAATACGAAGATAGTGTAAGGAGCCTCTGGGACAGCTTCAAGCGTACCAACATCTGAATTATAGTGGTGCCAGAAGAAGAGAGAGAGCAAGATATTGAAAACCTATTTGAAGAAATAATGACAGAAAACTTCCCCCACCTGGTGAAAGAAATAGACTTACAAGTCCAGGAAGCGCAGAGAACCCCAAACAAAAGGAATCCAAAGAGGACCACACCAAGACACATCATCATTAAAATGCCAAGAGCAAAAGACAAAGAGAGAATCTTAAAAGCAGCAAGAGAAAGAAATTCAGTTACCTACAAGGGAATACCCATACGACTGTCAGCTGATTTCTCAACAGAAACTTTGCAGGCCAGAAGGGAATGGCAAGAAATATTCAAAGTGATGAATACCAAGAACCTACAACCAAGATTACTTTATCCAGCAAAGCTATCATTCAGAATTGAAGGTCTGATAAAGAGCTTCACAGATAAGGAAAAGCTAAAGGAGTTCATCACCACCAAACCAGTATTATATGAAATGCTGAAAGGTATCCTTTAAGAAGAGGAAGAAGAAGAAAAAGGTAAAGATACAAATTATGAACAACAAATACACATCTATCAACAAGTGAATCTAAGAATCAAGTGAATAAATAATCTGATGAACAGAATGAACTGGTGATTATAATAGAATCAGGGACATAGAAAGGGAATGGACTGACTATTCTTGGGGGGGAAAGGGGTGTGGGAGATGCGGGAAGAGACTGGACAAAAATTGTGCACCTATGGATGAGGACAGTGGGTGGGGAGTGAGGGCGGAGGGTGGGGTGGGAACTGGGAGGAGGGGAGTTATGGGGGGAAAAAAGAGGAACAAATGTAATAATCTGAACAATAAAGATTTAATTTTTTAAAAAAAAGAATTCTAGGAACTAACTTCAAAAGAAGCAAACCCCACCTCCAGATCTTCCGGTTCTGGGAGAT
>NW_005877846.1:0-8242 GCF_000147115.1 Myotis lucifugus | reverse complement strand
TCCGGGCGAGTCTCTAGGGACCCAGACTCAAACGGGAGAAGCGGGACTGTCTGGCTACGGCCCCTCCGAGGTTTGCAGCGGTTGCTGGGACAGAGAGGCAGAGCCCCTGGGGACGGACTGAGAGTGGCCATAGCGGCTCCCTCCCCCCGCCCTGTTGATCCCGCCCGCCCAAGCCCTGCGCACAGCCATTTGCCAATTGCCTCAGGCAAAGGCTGGATTAGCGCCTCCCCAGAAGACAAACGTTTTCCGCTCAGCTGATTCCTACAGCCAGTCGGCCTGGTGGTCAAATCCCTCTAGTGTTAACTACAACAATTAAGGCTTGGCTAGAACAAGACTGCGCACAGAGACCACAAGGGGGTGCACCAAGAAAGCATAAAAGATGCGGAGACAAAAAAACATGACAGAACTGGAGGATATGGAGCTAAGAATCGCAATTTTGAGGGCTTGCCATAAATTTGTGCAGAGCCTCACGAAAACTCATGAGACCCTCGATGCTACGATAAAGAAATTAAAAAGTAAGCATACACGGACTGAAATAAAGAATATTATACCCAATAGCAGACCAGAGGAGCTCAAGAATCAAACCAAAGATTCGACAAAAAACACCCAATTGGAAAAGCAAAATGAAAAAAGAATCCGAAAGTGTGAAGATAGTGTAAGGAGCCTCTGGGACAGCTTTAAGCGGACTAATATCAGAATTATTGGAGTGCCAGAAGATGAGAGACAGCAAGATATTGAAAACCTATTTCAAGAAATAATGGCAGAAAACTTCCCCCACCTGGAGAAAGAAATGGACTTACAGGTTCAAGAAGCGCAGAGAACCCCAAACAAAAGGAATCCAAAGAGGACCACACCAAGACACATCATCATTAAAATGCCAAGAGCAAAAGACAAAGAGAAAATCTTAAAAGCAGCAAGAGAAAGAGGCTCAATTACCTACAAGGGAATACCCATAAGACTGTCAGCTGATTTCTCAACAGAAACTTTGCAGGCCAGAAGGGAATGGCAAGAAATATTCAAAGTGCTGAATACCAAGAACCTACAACCAAGATTACTTTATCCAGCAAAGCTATCATTCAGAATTGAAGGTCAGATAAAGAGCTTCACAGATAAGGAAAAGCTAAAGGAGTTCACCACCGCCAAACCAGTATTATATGAAATGCTGAAAGGTATCCTTTAAGAAGAGGAAGAAGAAGAAAAAGGTAAAGATACAAATTATGAACAACAAATATGCATCTATCAACAAATGAATCTAAGAATCAAGTGAATAAATAACCTGATGTACAGAATGAACTGGTGATTATAATAGAATCAGGGACATAGAAAGGGAATGGACTGACTATTCTTGGGGAGAAAAGGGGTGTGGGAGATGCGGGAAGTGACTGGACAAAAATCATGCACCTATGGATGAACACAGTGGGTGGGGAGTGAGGGTGGAGGGTGGGGTGGGAGCTGGAAGGAGGGGAGTTATGGGGGGGGGAAAAGAGGAACAAATGTAATAATCTGAACAATAAAGATTTAAAATAAAAAAAAAATTTTGAATATTAAAAAAAAAATACAACAGAAACTATACTGAAAATAAATGCTTTAATACATAAAAAAGTTGTCACTGGATTAAATCCTATGGGTGAGCAATCTAGAATCTAATTTCTCTCTGATAATTTCCTACTACTTATTAAAGTTTTAGATTATAAATAAGTTTTATCATATCGCCTATCTCATATATATATATATATTAAATGCACATCATGCTTCCTTTGATATACCATCAAGGTATTTATTTGATTTAAACTGTTTCAAGCTGTGATACCATAAAAATTATATATTCTGTTATATTAGTATAACACTAAAATATATATATAAATACATTCTAAAATATATTCCTAATTGAAACAATCCACATAACTAACCCAGGTCATTATCTGAATTTTCTCTTTTATAATTCATCTCTTAACATCGTGTTAGACAGTTGGATGTAATTCTACTGACCAGAATAAAACAACACAATACAAATTTTTATTTCAGTACAATTTAGAATAGAAAAAAACAACAAAAAACTAGAAGCAAGGTCATTAGTAATTAACAAGAGAATTAATAAAATGTGGTACATTCACAATATATAATATTACTTGGCTATCAAAGGAATAAATATTAGTTCATTTGACTATTTGAGTATTTCTTGAAAGATAAAATTAGATGTTATAAGTAGGGAAGAATAAAATTATCTACAGTTTTTATCTGTATAACTATATAAGCATATAGTGTTTATATAACATATAAGTTATGTAAGTTAAGGAAAAACAGTTAAGAATAAATAACTGGTATTAACAAGAATTTTCTTGGGATGAAAGAATTAGATGAAGATAAATTTTTTAAATGACATAGAACTAAGTTAACTTTAGGCATTGACAAAAGTTCTGGAATTTATCTTATCCCCTATTGATATTAATAAAAATATAATTTCAGCAATGAAAGAATTACTTTTTTATTGGAATGCATTTTATTTTATTTTGCACAAATAGAATAGAACAAGGTAGATTCTAAAAATTTCATAAAATTCCCAATAGCAAACTATATTTGTCTTGGCATTGAGTATCTATTTTCAAGTAAAATTTCTGAAACATAGTCTTAGGTCAAAAATATTAGTTCTCAGAGGTAACACCATTCCTGGTGAGAGTATTTTAAAAATGTTTGCACATATAGAGAGAAAATTGCCAAAGGCTAATTATTTCAGTGGAAAGTATGCAAATGCTTTGAAGTAAAAAGTATTAATAACAGAAAAGTCAGAGGGTGATAATTTTTAATAATGACTATTGAATTAAATTTACATGATTTACTTTATGAAAGTAATTTGGAGCAAAATACCATGTATCCTTCAGAACATGAGAGGAGAATATATGTTAATTGTAATTCAATGATATAGTAAATCCCATGCTATATACAAAAATATGTTATCAACCAAGAATTAATTAGTGTTTTTGGTATTTGACACTCTTGAAATTATATGAAAATCCAAAAAAACTCCTACTAAGGTACTACAAAATAAAAACTTTTGCCTAGCCGAGCTCAGTGGTTGAGTATCAACCTATGAACTAGGTACTAGGAGGTCACAGATCAATTCCTGGTCAGGGCACATGCCCAGGTTCCAGGCTGGACTAGTAGGGGGCATGCAGGAGGCAGTTGATCAGTGATTCTCTCTCATGATTGATGTTTCTATCTCTCTCACCCTCTCTCTTCCTCTCTGAAATAAATAAAAATATATTTTTTTAAAAACTTGTAAATTACAGACCATTTAACACAGAACAAGTTGGAAATGTGTTTTTCATCATCACCATCATTGAGTATTCACCACAGTGACATTTAGAAAAACACACTACTCCAGTGACTCATGACAAGTTTCAAACATACCTCATATAGCCAGAACCACCAACAATATGCCACTTAAAAGGGTGTCTATGGGTAATATGAGAAATTTTCTTGAAATAAAAATTGTTCTCAATGTCTGAAAATAGACACTGAATAACTTCTGTTTTGGAAAGTAAGATCTGCTAGTTTGCCAACCATCCAAATAAGAAAATTAAGGGATTCCCAAATTCCTCGACTGAATACTATCTAGTAAAAGAAAATAGTGACACATTGAAAATAATGAATCATTCAGGGGTTTTCCTCTTTATCTATTCTCTACAAATTAAAAAAGAAAAGAAAAGGAAGAAAAATAAAAATTAAAGAGCAAATAAAGATAAAAGAATGCCTATTTTTTTAAAGAATGCCTATTTTTAAGAAAATAGCAAAGCATCATTTGCATATTTTACAGCATCATCCTGATGATATGTCATAATACAAAAAGATAAAACGATTTCTCTAATTTTAGGACCTTATTTAAATAATAGAAATTGATTTTATCCTATATAATAAAAGCCTAATATGCTAAGTGTCTGGTCATCAGGTCGTCCGTTCAACCAGTCAAAGCGTAGTATGCTAATGATATGCTAAGGCCATTCAACCGCTCACTATGACATGCACTGAGTACTGGGGGGGCGGGCAGACAGTTGACCGTCGACCAGTTGCTATGATGTGCACTGACCACAAGGGGCAAATGCTCTGACCGGTAGGTTAGCTTGCTTCTGGGGTCTGGCCGATCAGGACTGAGTGAGATAAGCTGGTCATGCCCTGGAGCCCTCCAGCGGTCCCTCCCCAGCTGGCCAACCTCCCGCATCCCTCCCCAGCCCCAATCATGCACTGGTGGGGTCCCTCGGTCCGGTCTGCATCCTTGCTCAATCCAGGACCCCTCAGGGGATGTTGGAGAGCCGGTTTGAGCCCAATCCCGCTCAGTGCAGGAGCTGACCCCTGGTGGTCAGTGCACTCCCACAGGGGGAGCACCGCTCAGCCAGAAGCTGGGTTCAGGGCTGGTAAGTGCAGTGGCGGTGGCAGGAGCCTCTCCCACCACTGTGGCAGCACTAAGGATGTCTAACTGCCAGCTTAGGTCTGCTCCCCCGCCCCCTGAGTGCACACATTTTGTGCACTGGGCCTCTAGTAATAATATCAGCATGCACTATTAAGAAAGAGACAAATGGATCCATCGTTTGTCCAGTAACATACTATTGCTAATTATCTTTATGTTTAAACTGGAACATATTACAAAATCCTTACATTCTATGTTGTTAAATGCTATGTGATATATTTCCTGATAAGCCAATATAATGTCACTGTGTAGTGACTTTAAATTTTAGTATCTGGCCTTTCTTTAGTAAGATTAATCTCCCTGATGCAGTGAAATGAAACAATGTGCTGTTGCTTCATTTCACTACAATTTCCATAGAGCAAATGCAAATTTCAAAAAGATCACTTTTAGATTTAAACAACTAAATCAAGTCTGATGCTTGATAAGAATCAATACTTGCATATTTGCTACAGAGATTAAAGAGCTTGGGGATCTGGATCTGATCAATGATTTGAACTACCATTGTAGTGCAAGAGAATAACAGGAAAGTTTGTTTACATGTATTGTTCTAATCTAAGGGAAGGTCATGCTATGACATAATCTGACATTGTTGAAATGTAAATGCTTCATTTGAACATTATTTTTATTCATAAAAAGTTGAACTAAGTTGTCAAATACTTCTTTCTCCTTTGACACCTAAAATAGCATAAAAATGTAATAACTGAAGATTCATCCATATTTAATTATTTTAGAAGAAACTCTATTTTAAAGTAAAATAGTTTTAAAATTCACATTGTAAAATGGATTCAAATTTATACCTGGTTCACCATTTTTCACCAACCTAGACTCGAAGGAAATAAGCAAGCAACCACATTTATAATTGTGACAACACTACTATTCCACCAAGCAAAACTTCTAATAAATAAATAAATACTTTCATAAATGTAAGTCAATGATTTTCCCCTTTCCCCATGGCATACTTCAATGCCTACTTGTGCCCATTTTCTTTAATCAGCAGATTTGAAATATGTCTCCACTGCAGAATCTCCTGAGAACTGAACAAAGATATATTTCAATTTAAAGGCCATACACTGCCCTCCCTGAAAAACAACTTTACATGTAAGTGTGTGTACATGATGGCAAATTCCCAGCTAAACAAGGAAACTGTGTAACATGTAGAGAGCATGATGCTAAAACAGACATTCATAGAAAGTCATTGGAGGAGTTCTCTTTTCTAGAGTAATTTAAAAATAGATTTTTTTCTAGGTAATCTACCAGAAATCATGAATTTTCCACTCTCCTGCTTGCTGGCAATTTATCTATTTGTGCACATAGATTTTTTCCTTAAGTCTTGAAGAATCCCACTTTATACTCTAGTGGTAAACTAAATTTAGTCCAAAGAATCATTTCAGTGAAGTAAAATCTTTTATTAGTATCCATTTATTTTACACACACACACACACACACACACACACACACACACACACACACACAATTGCATTACAGAATTCCAGAATATAGGGGCATGTGGTGGGGGAGGAAGGGAAGAAGAGTCTCAACTTTTGATGTGAGATCTGTGAAGAAAGAATGTGTTAACTCTTGACCAATACTGAAATCCTTTATCTTATCTAGTTTAGTTAGAAACCAAATAAGTAAGAGAGCATAGAAATAACTTGGGGCTTGATGATGTCATTTGGCATAGTGGCATAGGACTACTATTTTATTATGATTTTTGTAATTACTTGAGTAAAAAGATGGCAAGAAAGATATTTATATAATAGTTTCATGTTCAAAAACCTAAAATTCAGTTATGCATCCTGATGTCATCAAGAAATGATTTTCAAGGATTGTTTTCAGAAAACAACTGCAAAATTTTGGCTTTAAGACTAGAACAATTTAAAGAAGTTTTCCTAAAAAGTTGAATTTTTCTGTCTGCAAAATGAGTCCTGAGCATTTTAACAAGGGATTTTGTTTTGAGATGCAGAAGTGAAAAAATACGAAAAACTCCAAAAGCAAAACACACACACACACACACACACACACAAAAAAACACTTTGTGATTTGCCATCAGAGAATTACCCTCTGCCAGCAACAAAGTCTCTAACAAAGCTAGCAATACACTCCCTAATGTACCAAACCTCCAACTCTTTTCCTCTTGAATTAAGGCAAAACATTTCTTAAAGTGCCTTGCTCAAGTACACCAGAGAGACATACATATTATTGTATTTTCAGCAGAAATCTGGATTCTAAGGCCAATGGTGTGTTTAAAATGAGGAATTAGATGGGCATAGTGTTCCAGAAAATGAGGTGCCTCTCATGCTGTGATCGAAGATACCAGCTGCTTCCCACTGGATGAGGAAAGAACAAAGCTTGCTTAGCATGCTGTTATCACTATGCCTGAGACAAAGCAGGCAAGCAATTTATGTTAATTGAATAAATGCATGAAGAAAATGCATATGCTATATATACTATGATTACCTTGGGCGGGATACCTTCCTTAACATATACCCTTCGGATAGTATGCATCGTGCAACATTAGGCAATGGTGTTGGACAATATAGGCTTCATCTACCCTGGAGAAAACACATGTATATCTAAAGAGCAACTGACATCTAGGTATAAATAAGCCTTGGCTTGCTAAGGCTTTAAGCTGAAATCACTGCTAATAATATTTACTCTTATCTCATACATCTTGCATAGTCTTATTTTAAAATTCAGTTGCTTCTTCATATAATTCCTCTGCTCCAAGGACTATAGTATTTTTGTTTGATCTACAGGAAACATTTGAAAACTGCATAACCTATGTTTAAATACCTTTCAGAATCCTTGTGTTCTCTTCTCCTTGTAGCACATAAATCTTCCAGTTACACAAACCTTTGTACTCTCTTTGCCACATACCATTCAGTTCTAACTTTATGTATTTGTTCTACTCTCAGAACTGAAAGTGAGTTTTCCATTCTCAGAGCACATGCTTTGTAGCTCCCTTAGGACATTAATTATATTCTGCCTTATTTTATAGTTGTTTATGAGTTTGTCTTGTTATCTTCTACTATATAAAATGACAGTCTTAAAGGTAGTAACTGTGCAGGATTCACTTCCTGGTCTCCTTTATCAAGAAGTATAGTGCTTTCCAAAGAATAGCAACTCAAAAGTTTTTAATGACCTGATCAATGTACATGAAAACTGAAGAATAGCCTGGCTGTTGTGGCTCAGATGTTGAACGTTGACCTATGAACCAAGAGGTCACGGTTTGATTCCTGGTCAGGGCACATGCCCGGGATTGCAGGCTCAATCCCCAGTGTGGGTGTATAAGAGGCATCCAATCAATAATTCTTTCTCATCATTGATGTCTCTATCTCTCTCTCCCCATCTTGTCCTCTCTGAAATCAATAAAAACATATTTTAAAAAAACCTGAAGAATGCCTAATGTTGAAGATTCGGGGATTAGAAATACAATATATCATCTACACTAATAAAAGAGAAACATGGTAATTGGCGTACGACCGCTACCCTTCCCATTGGCTAATCAGCATATCCTTATGCAAATTAACTGTCAGCCAAGATGGCGGCCGGCAGCCATGCACTGAAGCGAGCAGGGAGGCTTGCTTCCTCCAGGAACTGCAGACTCCAACGTTCCCCGCCTCACTTGCCGGACTCTCAACTGCAACTCTAAGCAACTATTACTATGTTGCAAATAAGAAGCTAAACAAAACCGGCTTTCAGTCAGCCCCGGACGGCAACATTGTATCCATGTTTTCAGCAGCGAGGCCTCAGAGCTAAAGCTGGCCCAGAATAAAAAAA
>NW_005877845.1:0-8243 GCF_000147115.1 Myotis lucifugus | reverse complement strand
CCAACAAGTAAAGATGCTCAAAGTCACTGGTATTATTTAAACTACACAAAAACCCTGTGAAATCGGTATTATTTTATCATTTCTATTTTACAGTTAAAGAAACTGAGATTTTAGTAATTTGTCTAAGATTACACAATAAGTGGCAAATATTACTTTACACTCATCATGGTGGCAAAAATTAGACAATTGGACAATGACAAATGTTAGTATGTAAGTAGTGCAGTGTTTCTGGTGTACTATAGTGATTAAGAACATTAGCTTAGGAGCCAGAAGCCGTGGTTCCAATGTGCCTTGGGAGTAAATCTTGGCTTTACTACTTATTGTGTAACCTTGGGCAAGTTACCTAAGCTCTTTGTGTCTCAGTTCCCTTGTTTGCAAAATGGGGATAATAGTAGTACTGATTCCATAGCATTATTGTGCAGATTAAATGGGTTAATATAAGTACGTGACTTAGAACAGTGCCTGGAACATAAGCTCATAATTAATGTATGCTAGTTAAGAAATAATTCAATAGGAGGATCTTGCAGAAACTGATGATAATTCTGTGCTATCAAGTATGGTTAACTTTAACTCTACAATAAATGAAAAACAAGCAAACAACAATAACAACAAAACAAATTGCATGAGGGAGTTGACAGTTATATCAGTGAGGACTTTTTTGGTTGTAGGTGATAGAGAAGCTAACTTAAGTAAATGGATTATGCAGTTATATGGAATTTATTGGCCTATACATTAACTGTATATATACAGCCAAGAGATCCATAGGTCTGGCTTCAGGAAAGACTTCATCCAGGGCCTCAAATAAGGTCACCAAGGATCCAATTTCATGCCATCTCTTGCCTTTATCTTCAGCAATCTTATTTCATTCCTGGGTTCCACATGGTGGCTCCTGGGACTCCTTGTCTATGGTTTTGGGGTGGTAAACTGACTGCAGTGATGGGCTCATTGTGCCCTTGGACGACACCATCTTGGTGAGGGAGAGAGCCTCTTTCCATAGCTGCTACATAACTCCTAGAATTCACTTTTTTAAAAGCCTAAATTGAGTTTCTTGATACCCCCATTTCCCTATGCTAGTCACCGGGAAAGAGGGAGGGTGGCGCAGGAGTTGGGGGTGGAATGGGGTGCAATCAGGCTAATGATGGGCAGGGAAAGTAGGGAGTGAATGCTGAGACTAGCCAATGTCCACTGCAGCAATGAATCACCAACCTTCACTGTGAAACCAATGCTCTCCAAAGGGGGGTGCAGATCCCAGAGGGTCTGGGAAAAATAATACATATTTCTACTTATTTCCAACCTAAAAATAAGAAATCGACTTTGCAAACATGACGATAGACTGCGGTGCCCATATTTGGCGCATATGTCAGTCATGAATTGCACCCCATTGCCAGGTGCCAGGAGGAGAGAGTGGGCGCTCTCCCACACAGAGGGCCTGACAGCAGCTAGTTCCCTTTAACACATTGTGATGTACAGAAGTGTACCCACTTAAATGGATTACATATCATACTATCTAGTTTTAACTAAACTAGGTAAAAAACATTTCGGCTATGAAACCAAAAACATGAGGATAAAGATTTTTTGTCTATCGATAAGAAAAGGGCAGAGCTGACATATTTCCTACTTCTGTGAAGAGCTCACTGTCTGCCACATTGGCAAGGTAAAAACAATGACTCAATCAGGCCTGACAATAAGTCAAGTCAACAAATTCAAAGGTAACAAAAAGCTGTTTGAAATATGGATTCACATTCATTATTATTAGTGATATCCTCATCCCAAGCATGCTTTTAGGTATCAGTTAAAAATACTTAGGATTTGCAAGAATTTTAGAAACCAGGTATGCAGAACATAAAGACAAATACCTACTTTTTCTTTCTCACTCTCTCTCTTTTTTTTTTCATTTTGGTGATGCTTGAAGATGCGCAATATTCAATTCAGTACTTTAGAAAATTGCACTCAATTTAGATGAAATGTTTAGAGACTTTCTTTTAGATTTCTTACTTAATGGCAAAAGACATACCTTTAGGGGAAACAATTGTCTTCCTGCTCTAATCAGGAATAGTAGAAGTAGTACATAGAAAACAACATGATGACAAGCTAAAATGCATTCTTTGGTCAGAATACACCATTGAAATTGGCAATATATATATGAAGATTAGCAGGAAAAACAACTATTAGAGCAAATTATACCATGCTGATTGTCTATATAGGAAATGAAAATATAGGTGTTTCAAATGTTTCTCAACTTATTTTATTGGCTAGATTCTGTTTCAATAATGACATAAAGAGGTACTTTGTGAGCAACTAAGGAAAGCTGTCCTGGAAAATAATAAATTACTTCTTTAATGAAGTATTTTCTGGAAGAACTGTGTAAGTGAAGCCACAGAGGAATGGCTGCTTTGAATGGAGCAGAAGAAAGATTCAGGGTAAGGTCCCACAGCCACCCTCACACATAGAATCCCTGGCTGCCCATTCACAGATGAGCCACTGCAGCAAGGGCATTGAGGCCAGAGGTACACAGCATGGTACAGAAAGTCACTCATGTTGTTAATTTTATAAGCTAACATATAGCAGAATATTTGTAACACTTAGTAATGGTATGGAAAGTGACTATGTAAGTATTTTATACCACATTGAGGCTCAGAGATGATCTTAGGACAGAGGCCACTGAAGTCAAACTTAGTATTTGTTTGACATAAAGACAGTGTTCCAAATTTGTTGACTTTTTATGTGATAACAAGTAGAATGCTACTTATCAGTTCTAAAAAATCCACATAAAATCTACCACTTTAAGGAAAATTTGTGATGCTAGTAATGAGTGAGAATGTAATTGATTAAAAATACATGCTATGATGCTGGCCAGTGTGGCTCAGTTGGTTGAGTGTCATCCCATGCACCGAAAGTTTGCCAGTTTGATTCTGAGTCAGGGCACATACCGAGGTTGTTGGTTCAATCCCTGGTCAGGGTGCATGTGGGAGGCAACTGATCAATATCATCACATTGATGTATGTGGGTTGTTGTTTTTCTCTCTCTCCCCCACCCCTTCCTCTCTCTCAAAAATCAATAAAAATATATTTTATGTACTATGGAGGAAATATTTTAAAATTGGATATTTGGAAATGTTCATCATTAGGTGATTTTGTTGTCCAAAACAATAAAGGTGTGGTACCTATAAAAACTCTCATATATACACTTTGTAAAACATCAACAAAATTTTCTAACCTGTTTAAAAATTTTCCAATCAAGAGTTCCAATGATTTATTGACTCATTAGTGAAAAATATAAAAATGCAATGACTTTCAATTAATTTAACGAACAAATAGTTTCTAGAGCAGATGGACATTTACTAGCTAAATTTTGACCCAAACTTTTGCATGATTAGTTCATATGACTAAAAATGAGTGCTGTAATTTTGTGAGTGAGTCAATGATGCACATCTTCCATTTAGAGCTACGTATGTTTGGAATGTATTAGTCTGCTAGGGCTGCCAAAGCAGAATACCACAGACTGGGTGGCTTACACACCAGCAACTTATTTTCTCATGGTTCTGGGAGCTGGAAGTCCAAGATCAAGGTGCTGGCAGGGTTGGTTTCTGGTGAGGTCTCTCTCCTGGGCTTGCAGATGGCCACCTCCTCTCTGTGTCCTCACACAGCCTTTTCTCTCTGTGCGTGCATCCCTGGTATCTCTCTCTCTCTCTTTTTTTTTAAAGGGACACAAGTCCAATCAAATTAAGACTCTATTCTTCTGACAGTATTTAACCTTATTTACTTCCTTAAAGGCCCTATTTCCAAATACAGCCACATTGTCGGTTAGGGCTTCAACATGAATTTGGGGGAAACATAATTCAGTCTATAACAGTGAGTTGTCTTTTTTACTTCTGACAGTCATAAAACCAAATATCAAAATAAACTGGACTTAGAATCAGATCTTCAACCCTCCCTCTCACAAAATGTTAAGCAAATGTTTTCTAAATGAAATAAAAACATCACTCTCATTAAATTTATTATTTTTCCAGTGAGAGCAAATGGTTTTTTGATGGTTAACAAATAAAGTGTTTTTAAATGTTAGTTATTTTGCTGAAACCGGTTTGGCTCAGTGGATAGAGTGTCGGCTTGCAGACTGAAAGTTCCCAGGTTCGATTCCGATCAAGGGCATGTACCTGGGTTGTGGGCACATCCCCAGTAGGAGATGTGCAGGAGGCAGCTGATCGATGTTTCTAGCTCTCTATCTCTCTCCCTTCCTCTCTGTAAAAAATCAATAAAATATATTTAAAAAAAATAAATGTTAGTTATTTTATAATTTTATATTGTTACTTTATATTTTGTACATGTTTTATAATGTACATAATATATCAGCCCACTGTTATTGGTGGAGGTGAGTCACCATAAAGTTTGAAGCCCACCACTACAGAAGAGCAAATCTCACACTTAGGCCAAAAGAACACTTCTAGAATTGAGCACAATATTTATTATTGTTAATCAAATTTATTGTGACATTTTGTTTAATCATTGAGAGCATCGGTGACAAGATGCTTTCATCAGCAACTTTGGGGAAATGAAAAGTATCTATTAAATATTCATGTGGTTATTGACTTACACAGAGCAACATATAATTTAAATGTATGCCTACGAGGTCCTATCTAAAGATGCTAACTCCACACAATCTCCTCAGTTAATTTCTGAAAATTCTGTAAATCAGTAGTATAAACTTTCATATTATATTCACAGAACTGTGATTTATGATAATCAGTCTACTATCACAAGCTTGGCAGACCTATTAATATGTATAAATAAAGGAATTTTATATCATGAAATCCTCACGATGTTCAGTACACGCCTGTTCCTTTCGCAGCCAGCACGCTTTCACTCCATTTCTGTAACCATGTCTACTCTCCCTCTAGAATGCGACTCCCCTTTCACTCCTCTGCGTTCTGCTCTACTCTAGAAGTAGCATGATCCGGGGTAAGACAATCAGTGCATTCCATTCCTCTGGCCACATTTCAGGAGTAGCCATCTGACAGAAGTCAGGCCAATGGGCCAACGAGACCCAGTTCCAAGATTTTTTGTTCTACCCATTAGGGAAACCCACTCTTTCTTCCACTGGCCCGGGTATAAGATAATTTAGTAATTCGGAGGCTGCAGGGGGCATCTCCTGGGGCCTGAGATACTGCCAATCTACAGAGCCAAGAGGTGGAGCCCAATAATATCATCAGAGCCTCAAACTGAGCTGAATCTGATTAGCCCCAGACTTTAAAAAAAATTTTATTGTTGAAAGTATTACAGATGTTTCCCCTTTTCTTCCCATTGACCCTCTCCACCCCGCACCCACCCCTCCCAGGCCTTCACCACAGTATTGTTGGTGTCCACGGGCTATGCATATAAGTTCCCTGGTTAGCCCCAGACTTTTTAGCTTTGTTATCGCTTGTTTTTGCTCAAGACTCTTAGGTTTCTTTTTTTAAAATTTTTATCACAATTGAAAAAAATTCCAACTGATAATCAGGCCATCAATGTAATTTTTGAGTGCTTAAAACAATAAAATAGCATAAATAAATGCAGCGTTCTTTAAGCCTAATATTTGTACGAGCTATGAAACATCAAAGCTGGAAAGAGGAAATGATTTTCTCAAACACTTGCAGAAGAGCAGATGTTCTGCCCACTGCACCAGGCTGCCTCCTCCATCTTCCAGCCTGCTGCAGACATTGGGGATGTGCATTATTTAAAGACACCTTTAATGCACGCGATTGAACTGGACTCACACTAGCCTAAGGCAAGAGGGAACTTATTGGCTGGTGAGGGTATGTGGGGTTGAAGGAAGAACTGCAGGAACTACGGTCTCAAGAATCTAATGGGACTGCAGTAGGCCAAAAAATATGCTCCCTCCTTCCCTGCCAAGATTTACTCACATCCTAATCTCTGGAACATGCAAATGTTACCTTGTATGCAAAAGAGTGAATATTGTCTCATATGGCAAAGATGTGTCAGCTAAGGATCTTGAGAGGAGGAGCCTATCCTGGATTATCCAGGTGAGCCCTCCATGTAATCATGTGCATCCTTACAAGAGAGAGGCAGCGGGGTATTAGACATAGAGGAAAGAGAAACATGCAGAGAAGTCAACATGAAGATGGATGCCGAGATTGGAATGGTGCAGCCACAAGCCAAGGGACACCAGGGAATACTGGCAGCTACCAGAGCAGGAAGAGGCACGGAACAGACCCTCCCCACAGCCCCTCAGGGAGGGAGCACTGCCCTGCTGACATCTTGATTTCAGTCTTCTGGCCTGCAGAACTGGGAGAGAATAAATTTCTGTTGTTGGAAGTCACCAAGATCATGGTAATATTTTTTTAATCCTCTCCCAAGAACTTTTCCCCCGTTGATTTCCAGAAAGAACGAAAGGGAGGGAGAAGGGAGAGACACATAGGCTGGTTGCCTCCCTCACAAACCCTTACCAGGGCTGGAGAACATACAACCGAGGTACGTGCTCTTGACTGGAAATCGAACCCGCGGCCTTTTTGTCCTCGGGCCAATGCTCTAACCACTGAGCAACTGTCCAGGGCAATATGGTCATCACTCTTTATGGCAGCCCCAGTGGCTCCATGACGTTAATTGGCAGCATCAGATTGCTGATGGGTTGGGGCTCCCCTAAGATGACCCCTGGAGAAAGAGGTTATCATGGCCAGAGCCAAGGCTCAAGAGAATCTTCATTCTGTGGCTATTTCACCTTCCCTCTCCCTCTCTCCTGTTTTAGTCTCCCTCCCTCCAGGACCCTCCCTTTGTCTTCCTTCTCTCTTCTCTCCAGACTCCCACCTTGGGAGAAGACGCAGGATGCTGACGCACCACTCCTGGGCTTTGCAGAAAGCAGGTGATGCTTTTCCCTTTGCTGAAGAGAAAATGCCTTCCCCTGCCTAACTTTGGTGGAACACTCTGTTATCAGCATAATCACTGACATTTATCACAAACCTCAGTGACAAGATTCTCCCAGGGCCTGGGCTACTCCCCGGGAGAAAACCAGGCAATTCTGAGCACTGACAGGGCTTCTTCCAGACCCTCAGGTATTATTTTTAATGCAGCAGCAAAACTTAAAAATGGAAGTGAATAAATACAGCTGGTTAAAGGAACTGACCGGCACAGGAAAGTCATGCAGTAGAAGAATTTGGCTCATTAAGAATGTGTGGACGTGGCAGGAAATGCTCATTTTTACTGGCTTTTCACAGTAAATAGAAATGCGGCCATTCGCCTGCTGGATGCCACTCAGAGGGAGCCTGTCAGAGATGCCACCTGGAAGCCCCCCCAGCTGGGTCTGCCCCTTGATGTCTCCTCTTTGCCCTCATTAAATTTTTAGTCGCTTATGGCTACTTCCAAAGAAAGCTGACTCTTTCAAGTTATGGCTTTAAATAGCTGTAATGGATGTGTGAGGGAGGGAGTTGTAATATCTCAGCAAAGAAGAGACTTGTAGTTTCTCTTTTTAAAATGTGAGGAAGTGGTGCTACTCCAATATGAATTTTCATTTACATGGACCAGATGGACTCTGTGTTGGGGGTCTCCAAGACCACTTTCAGGTTCCACAATTAGCTCGGAGGGTTCACAGGACTGGGCACAGAGTTGAGCTCACGACAATGATTTATTACAGTGAGAGGATACAAAGCAAAATCAGCAAAGGAAAAGGCACCTGGGGCAAAGACCAGAGGAAACCAGGGGCAAGCTTCCAAGAGTCACATAGGATGCACTCAATCCTTCCAGCCACAAACTGGGACATCTGTGAGATGTTGTCCACCAGGGAAGCTCATTAGAGACTCAATGCCTAGGGTTTTTGTTGGGGCCTGGTCATGCAGGCACTCTCTGCCTAGTACATACCAGAATTTCAGATTCTTAGAAGAAAAGCAAGTGTTCAGCATAAACCATACTGTTTGCATAGGTAAGGTGCAGTTAGCCACTCTCATCATTTCTGGAAATGGTGGGAACTCTCCTGGAATTGAAATTTCCTGATGCCAGCTGTGGACCAACCTTGCAATCAGGGCTTTCTAAGGATGGCAGTCTCAGGGCTGCTATGTTAACTCTTTCATCTCAACAACGTACCGGTGGCCATGGCGTGTCCTGCATTAAGGAAAACTTGAAGTTATAAAACAGAACTTAGTAAATATAAACTAGGAGACACACCATGAAGTCACCAATGTCTGTCATGCCCCCAGCTTTCTTTCAAATAGTACTTACCTGTCATGTGCTTCTCCTGTTATCCTGGCCACTAGTGATGGA
>NW_005877844.1:0-8244 GCF_000147115.1 Myotis lucifugus | reverse complement strand
CACGTGTGCTGTGCGTGTAATCAGGAGGGAGATGGTCTCTGCAGAGGCCGCCATGAGGAGCAGGGGGTCCCAGCCCCACACCAGACCCCCAGCCCAGGGTCCCAGCCCCACACCAGACCCCCAGCCCAGGGTCCCAGAGCTGGGAAGAGAAGTCCCCATAACTATGGGCCATAAAAACCATCGGGGGTTGTGGCTGAGTGACAAAGAGGCTGCTGGAATCCCAGGGCCCGCGCACAAACTTACAGGGTCCCGCGTCTTCTGAGCTCCAGCGCTGGGGGAGACACATACAGGCAGGGACTGGATTGCCTGGCACCGAGGCAGGAACTCAGGGGTGGCTTTCTCCCAGACAGGGGTACTCGCAGGTGTCGTTCTGGTGCTGGGACCTCCCCTGTGGTAGGGCTGAGCGGCAGCCATATCTGTTTCCATCAGTGTGGCCCATGCTGTTTGCTCCGCCCTGGTGAGACCCCGCCCCATCCAATTTGCAGCCCCACCGGAGCTATTTGCAGCAGCTTTTCCATAGGAATGGCCTGTCCTGGATCAGGCTTCAACCTTGGCCAAAATCTCTCTCACAAGCTGCAGCTGGTGACAATGTGCCCCAAACCAATCAACAAAAGGCCCGAGACCCGGCTCTAGCACCAGGTGGCCTTGCTTCACAGCTGGTCCTCACAGCCAATTGGCCTGGGGTCAACTCCTCCCAGAGACGCCAACAGCAGTCAAGGATCAGCTACAAGACTGTGCACACAGCCCACAGAGGGGCGCACCTAGAGGGCCCAGCTCAGGTGACTGGGGAGGCTGAGCCACTGGGCCCTGCAGGACACCTACTGCACAAGGCCACTCGACCAATTCCAGGAGACGTAGCTGCTCTACCTAATACATAGAAACAAACACAGGGAAGCCGCCAAAATGCCAAGACAAGGGCACATGTCACAAATGAAAGAAATGGAAGCAAACAAACTACTGGGTACAGAATTCAAAACCACAGTTATAAGGTTACTCAAGCTTCTTCATGAGAGCTTCAAGGGACTTAGTGAGACTTTCAAGGATCTTAGTGGTTTGAGAGTGAATGTAAATACTAAAATAAAGCATAGATTACTTTAATAATCTTGCAATAGTGACAGCCTTTCTCAGAAGGCATGAAACTCAAGAGTACTCCAAGTGAAAGGAAAATAGATTTGACTCCATGGAAATTAAAATTTTCTACTTGGCAAAAGACACCATAAACAAAGTCAAGAGACAAGTGACAAGCTAGAACAAAATATTTACAACATAACTAAAGGGGAAAAGATTGATTATGCTAATTGGATTCAAAAAGCTAACAAATTATCAAGGAAAGAACAAACATCTCAAGAGAAAAAGGCAGCTCACAAAAAATCAAATACAAATAACTACTAAATAATTGGAAAGATAACCTCATCAGTGATTAAGGAAATGCAGTTTTAAAAGTAGGTTTCCGCCGAAACCGGTTTGGCTCAGTGGGTAGAGCGTCGGCCTGCGGACTGAAAGGTCCCAGGTTCGATTCCGGTCAAGGGCATGTACCTGGGTTGCGGGCACATCCCCAGTAGGAGATGTGCAGGAGGCAGCTGATCGATGTTTCTCTCTCATCGATGTTTCTAACTCTCTATCTCTCTCCCTTCCTCTCTGTAAAAAATCAATAAAATATATTTAAAAAAAAAAAAGTAGGTTTCCCTGCCTGGCTAGTGTGGCTCAATGGCTGAGCATTGATCTATGAACCACGGTTTGAGTCCTAGCCAGGGCACATGCCCAGATTGTGGGCTCAATCCCCAGTGTGGGCATGCAGGAGACAGCCAATCAATGATTCTCTCATTGATGTTTCTATCTCTCTCTCCCTTTCCCTTCCTCTCTGAAATCAATAAAAATACATATATTTTTTAAAATTATAAAATAAAAGATAAAAGTAGGTTTCCCTATCAGTTGAATAAAAACAAAATTTGAGCATAGCAAGCGTTGGTGAGGTGGTGGGAAGACATTCAGTTTCCCTCCCCTCTCCCTGGTTGCAGTATAACTTGACACCCCCATTTTGGAGGGAAATTTGGCAGTTTCCCTCAAAATAATAAACGCTCATACATGCCCTTTGATGCAGAAATCCACTTACGCAAATATAGCTGGCAGAAATAATTGCACACCATGCAAAGATGTTCATGACAGCACTGTTTATGATTGCTGAAAAGTTGGGGCCACCTAGTGTTCATCCTAATGAGAACAGCTAAGTAAAACATGGCACATCCCTGCCTTGGAATTCCATACAGTCATCAGTAAGACCTGGGTCAACCCAGGTGGCTAGTACGGAATGTAGAAAACAGAGTCAAGTAAAAGCAGTGAGCTGACAAACATAGATGATCCTATCCTATATAATAAAAGCCCAATATGCTAAGTGTCCGGTTGTCCGGTTGGCCATTCAACCAATCAAAGTGTAATATGCTAATGATATGCTAATGCCACTCAACTGCTCACTATGACGTGCACTGACCACCAGGGGGCAGATGCTAGGACCAGTAGGTTAGCTTGCTGCTGGGGTCTGGCCAATCAGGACTGAGCGAGATGGGCCAGACACTCCCTGGAGCCCTCCGTGGTCCCTCCCTGGCTGACCAACCTCCTGTGTCCCTCCCCGGCTCTGATCATGCACCGGTGGGGTCCCTCAGCCTGGCCTGCACCCTCTCGCAATCCAGGACCCCTCAGGGGGTGTCCGAGAGCCGGTTTTGGCCCGACGGTAGAACAACCGGTCGCTATGATGCACACTGACCACATCTGGTCGTTACGGCATGACGGCGTTAGGGCCAAAGGGTTTTTATAATAGAGATTTTTATCCAGTTTGAGTGTAAATAAAAATACAAACATACACATCTCAAGGGAATCTCATGTTTTATCTTATGTGCTTCTATTAGTTATGAATTTGGTTTTGGTGAGCATGTATTACTTTTATAATCCTTAAGCCAAAAACATAAGTGAATAAGAATTGAACATCTAATGCCTGTAAAGACAAAATGTTTAGTGTTTCATTTCTTATTTTTTTAATGTTTTTATTTATTTTTTTACAGGAGTAGCTATCTTTTTTTAATACACTTTTATTGATTTCAGAGAGGAAGGGAGAGGGAGAGATAGAAACATCAATGATGAGAGAGAATCATTGATTGGCTGCCTCCAGCACGCACCACTGGCCATGCACCCCTGGGGGATGGAGCCCGCAACCTGGGCATGCGCCCCCTGGCTGGAATCGAACCCAAGACCCTTCAGTCCACAGGCCAACACTATCCACTGAGCCAAACCAGCCAGGGCTTAGTGTTTCATTTCTTAGACCTGAGTTGACTTTCAGCCCAAGCAGTTCCAAGCAATGAGTATAATTCCATGAAGACCCTTTATCTCATATATGTGTGCAGGCATGTACACATGCCACATACACTTACACACATCTACACACACTCATACATGCATACACACACTTGTCCAGCTCTACATATGCATGTGGGATGCATCATTTGACAGTATATGGAACAGTTCATAGAACATTCTTGAATGTCTTTATTGGTGCAAGGAAGTACATAACCATTGCTGAGCAGGCAGAAGAGAATGCAGTGAGACTGAAAACCCAACACCCCTACCACTTCCAAGCAGGTGGCATGGCCCGTGGCATCCGTGCTGCCCTTCTGGCTCTGGCTCCTTCCATTTGTCTTCAAGATGGGCGGGCCCAAGGACGTGTGGCCATCAGCACGGGTGCTCATCCAATCAGGTCGAGCTGTGAGCCCCCCACCAGCGAGGCGAGAGCCCCCCTGGGCAGTGTGGGGCTCATGGGTCCTCGTCCCTGAAGACTGTCAGGTTGTGCTCCCGGATGTGTCCCAGAAGGACCTGTCCTCGCCGCTCCAGGGCCTGGAGAACCGGCCTCAGGCCCCGTCGCCCGCCGTGGCTTTCCCAGAACACCGGGTCCACCTGCAGCGACTTGAGCAGCATATTCCGTAGACACCCTGACTGGAGAACCTTCACGGCGGACTCGGGGAACCTGGACGAAAGTGCCCGAAGGTCAGAAGAGAAAGGAAAAGCAAACGTGATCTCGGAGTTTCCAGCAAGGTGAAGCCCGGAAGGCCAGAACTTGCACCACCCGGAACCCTGGTCCCGAGGGCCGCCCCTGGGTGCTGGTTACCAGGGACTCTTCCACCGCTGAGCCGTGCGACAGGCAGGGATGCTTTCAGATGGCCCCATCCCACAGAGCAGCCAGGCCCGTCACCACTGTCCTTCCGGGGACCATGCCTGCTGCTCTGCTTGGCAAATGCCAGAGCCCTAGGAAGGCTGAGCTGCCTGCCACGACTGAGCAGGAAGACAGGCTGCCAGGCTACCAGGCTACCCCCACCCATCTAGGGCAAGGGAAGGGCTAGCCTGCCTCTACCCCAGCAGGCAGCTGATGTCCTGTGGGCCAGGAGCTCTCTGGATCCTGGGGGCGGGCACTCCATCCAGGAGTGGAAGGGTCTGCTGGCTGTATACCTCTCAGCTTTCCCAGGTCCCCACACCCCTCCCAAGGCTCAGATCTAACAGCTTTTGTCTGATGGCAGACTGTGGACTTCTCCAGAGCCCCGACGGAAGGTCCCATGGTCTCCAGCAGGGCTATCAAGCCTCAGTCCCTGAACCTCCACCCAACCCCTTTGACCCTCACCCATCTATGCCCTCCAGCAGCCGAAAGTTCAGCCTGTCCTCAGGGTGCTGGAGGTGGCCGGCGTTATCGATGTAGACCAGACGAGATGGATCGCTGCTCCGGACCTCAGGGAGAAGATGGGCAGAGACAGAGGTGGGGGAGGGTGCAGCCTCGCTGGCGCCCAGGGACTGTGTCAGGGTGAAGCGGCTTGGGGGCCCTGAGCTGTCAGTCCCACCATCCACCTGCTACTTGCCAGATGGTCCCCAGGTGCTGAGCAGTCAGCTGACCGTGCTGACACTGCTCGGTGCTTCCAGGCATCATCTCAGTGAGCCTCCCAGCAACCTGAGAAGGGGGCCACTAGTGTGAGAACCAGGCACAGAGAAGTTGTAATCTGCACAAGGTCCCACTGCTAATAAACAGCTGGCTGGTTCAAACCTGGGCCAGGCCACAGCGCCATCCCGTGGAACTGCAAGGCAGAGGGACTGAGTCCTGCTCTGGTGGCCAGAGGGGTGAGGAACATGGGGGAGAATGGGGCAGGTGCAGAGGTAAGCAGCCCGGCAGGACTGCAGGTTGTATGGCACAGATATAGGCTCACACACACAGCTCACCACCCCCCCAACACCTGTGCCCAGTTTTACGTATTATTCAAAGGGTTCTGCTACTAAAAGGAACAGGATTGGGAACCCCTGGACCACACGATCCCAGAACCTCACTAACAGCATCTTCGGAAGGAGACAGGAAGACCGGAGTCCGGGTGATGAGGGACTTACCAGGATGTGGACCAGTCGCAGCTCGCCCGGGTTTGTGCATTTCTCCCGGAGCCCCTCTTCCACACAGGGCTCCGAGGGCTCAGGTTCAAAGCCACAGCAGTAGCGATCCAGGCGGTCATGGACCTGTGGGGACACCCATCCTGAGGGCGGGTGGCACAGCACCCAGGCCTGGTCCCTGAGCCACACGCTGGGGGCAGTCCTCAGTGGCTCTGTAGCTGGCCTCCGGCTCCTAACGGGGCTTCTGCTCTGCCCTCTGGCCGGTGGCCCGCCCTGCACACGAAGCTCAGGCCAGTGGGGATTCCAGCCACACCCACCGCTTCATCTACAGCTGCTCCTGCGCTCGGGCCTGAGGCCTCAGGGTCTGATGCTGAACGTCCACTTGGGAGGCCACACATGGCTCCAGGCCATTCTGTGCAGATTTCAACTTGCTGCAGTGTTTATTTCCCGAGAAAGCTACAAGGAATCCTGGCCTGTATGACACGTGTCTCGCTGGCTTCCCCAAATCTTCGCCCATTTAGTGTCTAACAGGAAGGGTCTGGCCGGGCCCAGTCACCGGTTTGATTATTGAGCCACACCATCTGGTTATTTTTTTCCACTTAAGAGAAATTCCATTAAACAACAGCAGACTAGCAGCCAACAAAACCAAGTTCAAATTTCATTTCCACAGCCCTTCAGGATTTGATTCTTTCCACCCTTTTTTAAAAAATGAGGTGCTCCCCGCCCCCAAAAAAAAGCCTTTGCTGTTCTGATTTTCTGACCAACCTACCAGTGTTGCATAATCATGATGTAAACTGAAATTTTTGTTTAATTGAACTTAAGCCGTTATAAAGCCCTCACTCTGTGCCACGTTCACTCTGAGTGCTTTATACACCATTAACCCCTCCCAGCAGCCAGGAGGTCGATCTGTTATTATCCCCATTTCAAGGATGGGGAAACTGAGTCACGGGGGTTGGGTAATGTGGGATGGTCCCACAGTGTGCAAGTGGTGGAGTCTAGACCAGGCTCTGATGGCTAAGTTAGAATGTGGCAGGCACCTGTTTTCTGGCATCAGTTGATGGCAAAAGTGTAGGTGTGGTTCAAGCTGATCCCAGCACCCAGCACTCGTGCAGCCCAGCCAGGGACTTAGCCAAAGTTTTGGGGTGAAAGAATGAACGGATGAAGTACATGGCTGGCTGGCAGCAGGAAAGATCTGGAGGGGGCTTCACATGAGGACTGTGATCACAGAAAGCCTGCCCATCACGCCACCTCCCTGCCCAGGGTGCCATCACCAGAAGGCTTCAGGGGGAGGCCTGGCTCTGTGGTCTCCAAACAGGACATCTGGACAGGACAACACACTGCAGTCTTCCAGGAGGGATACCAGGCCCAGCTGTGGAGGAGGCGCGGCCTGGAGGGAGCCCAGCACAGGGCACGAGGGGTGGCTACGTTCTCTAACTGACCCACCAGGCTCCTAGGCCGGGACTGGTTCCTCAGCCAGGGCCTGACCTGGGTCTGGTGGATTCCAGAAGAACCGCTGGCTGTCCCTGGTGGCTCATCCCTCCCCCATCCCCAACCCGAATCCATTATAAGATGAATCTGCCACAGCCAAAACTGTAGAGCTGTCCCAAGTCTGCAGAAACAGGCCACAGTCATCATGCCATTAATATTTGCCATCGCTCTGGAGGCACCAGCAACGGCATGAGGTAGGAGAAAGAAAGAAGAGGTGATTAGAAGATACTCATTAAAGATGAAATGATGGTGAACTTGGAAAGCCCAGGACAAAGCAAACAACTGTTAGCAGGTGGCCAGTAACCAAACTAATACACAGAAATAATAGCCTCCACACAGACCAAGAGCTACGGGCAAGATCCTATAAAGGAGGAGAAAGGTCTCATTTTCAATGGCCACAGAGGACGAAATACCCAGGAATAACTGAACATGAAAGCAAGGACCCAGCTGAAGGAAACTGATGCTTTCGGGAGCGTGAAGAAAGGGAGAGACATATCCTACTCTTGGCTGGAAGACTCTACACTTTAGGGTGTAAATTATTTCTGTCTTAGTTCACACAAACTTAATTTGATTCCAATAAAATCCCAAAAGGACTTGGGGAGGAGAAGGAAGTAATAAGCTGACTCTTAAGTTTCATGAGACTAGTATGCAAGAATATGGGGAAATTCTAAGAAAGAGCAATGAGAAAGACCACACCCTGCTAGTTAGCAACATAAATTACGAAGCACAGTAATTAAAACAGTGTGATTCTGGCATATAAATAGACCCTTTACTGGAACAGAAGAGTCCAGAAATAGACCTACATACATATGGAAACTGGCAACATTGCAGACGGGGGGAAAGATGGATTATTCAGCAAATGGTGCTGGGACATTTGGGTTGCCATTTGAGGGGGGGAAAATCACTGTTTTGTACCTTATCTTCCAGATGGATCAAAGATATATGAAAACACATGGGAGAACTTTCAAAACAGCCTGGAAGTGAGGACGGCCATCTATACTAATAAAAGAGTGATATGCTAATTAGACGGGGAGATCTTCTGGATGTCCTTCCAGACAAAGCTGGGGGCTTGGCCAGCCTGCAAACTTCCCCCAAACGGCCCTCAGCCCCTCACCCAGGCCAGCCATGTCCCCCAGCGGGGACCCTCACCCTGATGGGGGTGTGGCCAGCCTGCAAACGGTCATCAGCCCCTTGCCCAGGCCCACCCTGCCCCCAGCGGGGACCCTCACCCAATGGGGCGTGGCCAGCCTGCAAACCTCCAGTGGCCCCTCGCCCAGGCCAGCCTTCCCCCAAGGGGACCCCAACCCTGATTAGGGACCCCCTTCAGGGCAGACCAGCTGGCCCCTACCC
>NW_005877843.1:0-8244 GCF_000147115.1 Myotis lucifugus | reverse complement strand
GAGTGGGTGACCATTTCCTAAGGCCCTGTGACCATTTCCTAAGGCCTCTGGGTGGTGAGTGGGGAGACAAAGACTAAGACTTAGGGCCTCAAGGGGCTTTCCAGAAAGCACCATCTGGCCCTGGTCAGGGAGAGATGGAACGCTGCTCCCGCTGCCCCTGCAGCTGCCTATCCCACCTCGGCGCTCCTGAACCCCTTCCCCAGACTGTGCTCTGCACCCCCCTAACTCTGTGCTCTGAGCCTCCCTCCCCAACTCCTGGGCTGTCCATCCTCATGCAGCTGACTCACCTCCTTCCCCACTTCATGCACTCAGGCCCCAACCTTGGGCACCTGAGCCTTTTACTCTGTACCCCAGGTCCCAACAGTTCACCTGAGCTGCCCTCCCAGGTCTGGTACCTGAGGGGCCCTCATCTCCTTCTAACCCGACCCCCACTTCTGAAGTTCACCAGCGTAGGGCAGGGCAGGGTGAGGGGTGTGATGGGAGCTACAAACCCTGCAGGCAGACGTCCAAGGAGCCTCAGGAGCCCTTTGGGCTCTAGCCACGGGGAGGGGCCCTTCAGTGGTTCTGGGGGCCCAGAGACTTGCCTTGAGCTGAAATTCATGCTGCTGTTCACAGGCTGGGAGCGGGGCTCCCTTCAACACTAGGATGAGAGGGAGCTTTGGAAGGAGCAATGGAGTGGGATTAAGGGGCTTCTTTGAACTTCAGTCTCCTCTTCTGTAACATGGAGCTGATAACCCCCATCACAAAGCCATCGGGAGGGCTTGGTGAGGTGGTGCAAACGATCGCTGAGCACAGTGCTTGGCATGTGGGAGGGAGTCTAGTAAATTACAGCCGTGAGGAAGACGCTTCTGGCCACTTGCACATCCATCATCTGTGCGTTCATGAATCCCCCAGTGGACACTTACTAAGCGTCTTCTGCGTGCAGGCCCTTGGCTGATGCTGGGGGCACTAGGTCTGGGACTGGTTCTTGGGGAGGCACTGCCTCACTGGGGAGACAATGTGAAGTTACAAGGGCTGTGGGCGGGCCCCAACAGATGGTGCCGGGAGCCCAGCCCTAGGGCATGGCCAAGGAAGGCTTCTGCGGGAACCTGACGGAAAGGGCCCTGTTAGGGTGGGGGTTTAGGCCACTTCCCCAGCAGGAGGCAACACATTGGCCAGGGCCTTCCATCCCGAAATCTGGACCAGATTAACGGCCACCTGTTTTACGGATGCCCCTGGTTCTCCAATCAGAAACCTGGGTTGGGGGAATGGCATGGCCAGCTTTGGCCCCTAAAAGATGGGCCTGGGCACCACTGCCCCCTCCCAGTCACTCATTCAGTGGTGCCCGTGCTGTGCCAGGCATCCTATGCTCTGCAGGTACAGCAGGAAACAGGACAAATCCTGGTCCTTGGGTTCAGAGAGCTTCAGTTCTAGGTGGGGAGACATCATCAATAACATGGGCATAGCACCTACCGGGCTGGGGTTGGCCACTCCTGGCTCCTCCTAGACTACATTTGATCACTTCCCCTCCAGGACTCAGGCTGGCTTGGCCACACTTCACACCACCCAGGTTAGGCCCTATTTAGGGCTCGGTCTGGGCCTGACCACATGGCACCCGTCAAGCTGGCTGTGGTCGCCCCTGGCCCCACCCGTGCTAGGCCAGGCCACTCTCTTTGCCCTAGAAGCAGCCTGAGAGGCAGCAGCTGGCAAGGGCTCTTAGACTGAATGCCTCCACCAGGGTCACCTCTTCTGATGCCAGTGTGGTTGCAGCCTGCCCCTCCTGGCCAGCACTGCAGAGTGGGGGGCTGGCCCCCCCTCCCCATGTGTAGCGTTGAGCTCTGGAATTAATATTTTTTCTGATCTAACAACTGCAAGTGTTTGCTGCAGCTTTACTGCCTTAAAAATGTTTTCTAATAATCCCCAGGTGTTTCTCTTGCATACAATAGCCTGGCTTGTTACAGCCCAATTAAATCCTTATTTGAGACGCTTAATTAAAACTCTGAACAGAACAAGCCATAAAGCTTGCTCCTTGCCAGCCTCCTGCCAAAAGTGACTTTCCCAGGCCTGCCCCTGGCACTTGCAACTCCCCAATTTTTGACTTGGTCGGAGGGACACCCCGCCTCCCACCTGGGGGGCCTGTGGATGCTGAGCTTGAGACACAGGGAGGCTGAGCTTGAGACACAGGGTTCCCAGTTCCCCAGTTGGCCTCTTCTGGCTCCCCCGGAGCAAGGTTCCTCTGCCTCGGCACTATTGACATTTTGGGCCGGATGTTTCTTTGTTGTGGGAACTGTCCTGTACGCTATAGGACGTTTAGCAGCATCCCTGGCCTCTACCTACAAGATGCCGGTAGTACTCTCCCCCCACATTGCAACAACCCAAAATATCTCCAGATGTGGCCACATGCTCCTTGCGGGGCAAAAATGACCCCCTGCCGAAAACCACTGTCTTAGGGGGAGGCACCATCTGAAACCTAGGAGCCAGGGCACTGCTGGGCAGCCCCTGGCAGCTAATTCCTTCTCCCCACACCAGACCTAGTTCTAACAGACACCTCTGTTCCCCCTCTGGGAGTTGAGGTGCCCCAGTACACCAGCAGGGTGCCTGCGGGGTGCTGAGAGGAAAGCCCTGCCGTGGAGCCACAGACACACATCTCTGTGTGACGAACCAACTTCCCTTCACATCCCCTTGGTCTTCCCTCTTCTCCCACCCCCTGCTCAGCTTAGGACAGCCTGGGGCCAGGTCCCTGTGAGCAGGACCTCAAGGTAGGGGACCCACTTGTCCCATTGGCTGAGACTCGTCTGGGTTTAGCACTGAAAGTCTCAGGTCCTGGGAAAGTCAGTCTGAGCAAACCAGATGGTGGTGAGGCCTGTCCTTTGCTCATCCCACCAAGTGGTCCCTGAGAGCCTAAGAGGACTGCCCTGGCAGAATGAGTTATCACCAACGAGCTGTGTGCCCTGCCTGCATCATCTCATCTCATCCCATGACCTTGTGGGCAGGTGTCATTAGCTCCATTTTATGGGTGAAGAAACCAAGGCCCAGAGAGTCTTGCCTGTATGCCATGGCAACTGGAGAGCAGGGATTTGAACCAGCCCTGCCTCTTCCCACCTCACTCTCAGAGGCCTTTTCCACGAGATCCTGGAAAGGGAGGACTTGGACCCTTGGATTCTGGTGCAGGAAGAGTCTCTCGTTGACCTTGGCCAGGCCGAGGGGGAAGTGGAGCTGTTTTCCTGGTCCTGATGCCTGCTGAGCGGAGGCTGAGGTGGAGGTTGTGAAAATGGGAAAGCTGGGCCTCCAGACATCAGCTGTGAGGCCTTTGGTCTTGCTCAGAGCCTCCCATCAGTTCTTCACTTGCCTGGTGACAGTTCCAGCTCCCAGAACAAAGACAGTGTGAGCGGAGGAGCTGCTCATTCTGACCAAGAAGGTGGCGGTGCGGAGGCATGACAGGAACCGGCTCAGTTGGTGACAACTGGGGAGCGTGCAGCCTGAACTTTAGCAGGTGACATATTGAAGCAGGGATACCACTCTGAGACAGGGAGCTCAGAGAATTGGGGAAATCTCAGGCTCCTGTTGCTGACAGAGTCGTTGCAAATCAACCCAAGGAAAGAGAAGGGTGTGGGGTGGTTCCTAAGGAAACCTGTGGCTGCAGAGGGAGCTTCTGGAGAGATTAGATTTCTAGTGGTTGCATCCAAGGGTGGGAAGCAGGAAGGTTAGTCAAGAAGGCACATCAGAAGGGATGGGACTCCTGGGGCATAACACTCCCAGGAGGACTTCTGAATGCTGGGATTTTAGGGCAGGCAGTATGTAGACCAGGGGTGGGCAAACTTTTTGACTCGAGGGCCACAATGGGTTCTTAAACTGGACCGGAGGGCCGGAACAAAAGCATGGATGGAGTGTTTGTGTGAACTAATATAAATTCAAAGTAAACATCATTACATAAAAGGGTACGGTCTTTTTTTTTTTTTAGTTTTATTCATTTCAAACGGGCCGGATCTGGCCCGCGGGCCGTAGTTTGCCCACGGCTGATGTAGACTCTGCTTAGAGAAAATCTCCGTAAGTCTTAATAGTGGCTGTTACTTATTGGGTGCTTACTGTGTGCCAGAGACAGTGCTGAACACGTAGGAAGTAGGGCTCACCCTGATTTTTCAGACGAGGACACCGGCACCTGCCCAGGGGCACACACATAGTCAGTGGTGGAGGCAGGATTCAGGAGCAACGCAGGCCTGAGGTCAAGGTATGGTTCGGCCACTTCCTTGTTCTGTGGCCTCTGGTCAATTGTCAGGTCCTCTTTTCTAGAAAGGAGCGTGTGAGACTGGAAAGAATTCACCCATGTGATGTGTCACCACAATGAGGAGCATCTAGTTTATGTCCTAAAACTAAAAGTTCCCTTTCCTCTAAGAGACTCGTAATAATGGTAATGGAATGAAAGTGTTGGGAACCCCTACAGGGCTGTGGGGTGGGGAAAGAAGGGAGCAAAAGGCAGGCCAGAGGGGAGTAAAAAGTCTGGTCCATTTCTGTTGAGGACAAGAAAAGGGTTTCACGTGATGGGTGACGGGACAGAGGTGACACTTTACTCCTGTTTTGCTTTATGATTGAGGTGAAGGGTCATCAGCCTTAAAGGGGCAGCCCAGACCTCAGGAAGAGCAGCAGCCCAGGGCGGGCTGGACAGGAGCCCGTGCCTGGGCACTGAGACACCATCCTGCTGAGGTTCTTGAACCACTGCTGGTGGCTTCTGGAGACCAGAGGAGACTCCTGGGAGGCTTGGGACGGACAGATTCCTAAAGGGACAGTGGTTTCCAGAAACTCCAGATCCAGGAGTTTGCTTGAGGCTGAAATTTGTGAGCACCTAGACCAGTGGTTCTCAACCTTCTGGCCCTTTAAATACAGTTTCTCATGTTGTGACTCAACCATAAAATTATTTTCGTTGCTACTTCATAACTGTAATGTTGCTACTGTTATGAATTGTAATGTAAATATCTGATATGCAGGATGGTCTTAGGCGACCCCTGTGAAAGGGTCGTTCGACCGCCAAAGGGGTCGCGACCCACAGGTTGAGAACCGCTGACCTAGACCCAACACAGGCTCACCATAAACAAAAACCAAGCTTCCCTATTATGTGTCATTTGCTATGTGAGGTACGAGGCCAAATCCTGTTAGACTAAGCTTTCTTTCTTGGACAGGTTCAGTGTACTTGAGAGCAGGGGATGCATACACCTGAATAATGCCTGGGTGTGCCTGGATGTGCCTGGATGCGCCTGGGTGCGCCTGGGTGTGCCTGGACAACCTTCTCAAGCTCTCCTTCTGAATGAGATGAAGAAATGCAAATATTAAGAAAGGAATTAGCTGGATTAGTAACTGGCCCAGTGATTGCAGCCCAAGGTGCTTGCTCATCCATGGTTCTGTCCATGTATAAAGGGGTTTTGTCGGAGCACCACAGGGCTCTGTCCTTGGCTCACAGCCATAGGGAATGGCTCGCTAGGTGTGTGTGTGTAGGGACCAGTCAACGTGAAAGCATGAGGGCTCTGGCAGAGTACAAGCCAAAGGGCCGTTTGGGTCTAGGGTGGCCCATGCAGGAGTGCCCCATAGATGGGACTCAGGTTCCCTGGCTTTTTCCCTGCTTTCCTGACTGCCCAGGCCCTCCTTCCCCTACCCTGTGCCTCAGAGCTCATGCTCACACATTGTTCCTGCCCCCACCCTGTGCCTGTTACTTGCTCATGGTCTGTCATCACCCCTCCATCCTCTCGAACCTCCCATGCCAGCCGCTTCATGCTCAGCATTGCCTCGTTCAGATTCCCATGAGAAGGAATCTGGTGGGACTGTCAACTTTTCATGTAAGGCCATTGTCATGGGCCTCAGCCAACCTGTAGATGGGCTGAGAGCCTTAGCCAAGCATCTGAAGCCCAAGGGGAGGTGAGCAGGTGGGTGGGTCACAAGATGCAAAAAAGAGGTGCCCAAGAGCTGCCCTTTCGACTCGTGTGGTGGATTGAACGTGAGCACCATGAACAATGGTGATCGTTGTTGTTATTGATAGTGTGGCAGGGATAAGTATGCTTATTAATTTCATGTGTAACGTGAAATTGTGGGAAATTACAATTACAATGGGTGACAGCAGCAACAGTTGCAAGGGTGTTGATGGCTCTGTAGTTTCACAGCGCTGCTCCCTCTGTGGGCATCTGTGTGCCTCCATTCTTTCCCACGCTCTCTGTCCCCACTGCTCTGCAAAGGTCGTGGGCACGTCTATCCATCTCATTGGTGACTTCTCTGTTACGGAGATAAAGGTGGTGCGTGCACACAGGTTCAGAATCCAGCCTGAGTCAGAAGCCGAAGACGCACGAGGAAGAGTTGTAGCGCTGCTTTAGGTTTTGTCGTGTTTTGTTGCCAGAAATCTTAGAAGGATGCTCAGTGTGGAGTGGTGGCTGAAAAGGATCATTCTCCAAAAATTCTGGGCAACATTATTAGAAGTAAAGGATCTAAAGTGGGAGGTGATGGGGCCATATTGCTCTGCACGGGACAGTTCTTGGTACCAATTAACTGCTAAAGGAGTCCTGACAATAACAGATGACGTTTATCGAGAACCTAATGCATATGAGACTGTTCTGCAAGTGTCCCGTGGATTAAATCTCTCAGCTTCATATGCTATTGATGCCAATTCACAGATTAAAATGCCGAGGGACAGAGAGATGATCATGCTGAAGGTCGCTCAGCTTAAAGTAACTTGTAGCCTGGACATTTGCATAGTTATTTGAGAACCTGGGAATGACAACATGGAATGGTCCCATGGCTTGAAGGCAGAGCCCGTGCCGTACACCAGGTGGTGCGAGGGGCTCGTTAGAAGCGTCCCTGGTGTCACACCCCACCTGTGTGCCGAGGGCGTTTCTGTGCCTGTTTGATGGGTGACCAGACCAAAGCTCAGAGTGAACTAACTTGTCCAGGCCACTGAGCTAAGCAGTGGGAAGGGGAATAACCCTGATTGGTGTTGACCACACAGCTGGACGGTGTGTGAGACCTCAGAGAGTTCGACGCAGCTCCCTGGTGAGAGAATGGCCAGCACCATCCACCGATAGGCTGCGCCACTCAGGGAGGTGGAGTCCCTCTGTCACTGACGGTGTGCACGCATGGCTCGGTGACCTCCTGGCCAGGTATTTCCCAGGGAGTGTGCGGGGACCATCCTGTGGAAGGGAGGCCTGGAAGCAGGATTCGGCAGAGAGATGTTGCTGCAACACCGTGGCAACAGGGGCCTCTGCAACCCCCCTGAGCTGCCCTGGAGCGTGGCTGGCCCTTCCCAGGTGAACTGCACTGGGACGAGAGCGTTATTCTACACGGGCCACCCCTGCAAGGAGGTGTGACTGTGGGTGAGGCCGTTTCTTCAGCTGACTCAGGCCCCCAAGCAGGCTGCTGGCTGAGGGCCATCCAGGCAGTGGGAGGACAAGGCTTCCTGAAGGGGGTCTGGGCGGTGCGTCACAGCACCCACCACACCCCCTCTCCGTCTCGCACATGTGCCTACACGTACCTTGCCTGGACTCACATCACATTACCATCACTGAGGGCGCTGGTTAACATCAGTCAGATTTCCTGCTAACAAAAGGCTTTTGAACGCCCTGTTGCATTTTATCCTCCTAAATGCCCGGTGAATGGAGTATTAAAAATGCCCCTACTTGATGGAAGACGAGCTCAAGTGCTCAGAGAGTTAAGATATTGGTCAAGCCTGACCGGGTGGTTCAGTGGTTGGAGCATTGCCCTATACACCAAAAGGTGGCGGGTTTGATTCCTGGTCAGGGCACATACCTAGGTTGTGGGTTTGATCGCTGGTCGGGCACATATAGGAGGCAACCCATTGATGTTTCTCTCTCACATGAATGTTTCTCTCTCTCTCAAATCAATAAATACGTTCTCAGGGGAGGATTAAAAAAGAAAGATATTGGTTCAAGGATGTACATCCAGCAAGAGGCAACTGAGGACTCACCAAATCTGGCCTCCATCCACAGGTGGAGTGCTCCTCGCACCAGGCCTGGGCGCTCTCCCATGGCACACGTGCAGGGGGCACCCTAGATTTGCCACACTTGTCACCCTTCCTGGCTCTTCCTCTGTGGCTGATCCTTTGGATGTCCCTTTATGACCCCACCCAGGGCGTCACCTCACTAAGCGCCTGGCATCTCCCTGGCACCTCCTGTCTTATGACTCTCACCTGGGTGCTCTTCCTCCCACGAAATTGGCCTCCCTTACTTCTTTTCTCCTCCGGGAAGGGAATCTACAGCCTCCCCTCCCGACACA
>NW_005877842.1:1874-8345 GCF_000147115.1 Myotis lucifugus | reverse complement strand
GGTCCATCTGTTGGCAGCAGTGAGAATGGCGTTAGACCAATGGGGTCAGACTGGACCTTGGTTCAGCAACCTTGGTACTTGAATTCTAACTATGAAAGAATTCAGAGCCAAGACTCAAACTAAAAGAGAAGGTTTCTTTAGAAAGTCACAGAGACAGAAGAAGTGGGTAGTAGAAGAAATGGGCTCAGGAAATGTTACAGAGGCAAAAGAAGTGTCCTTTGAGCGTAGGAGAAAGGAAGGTAAGGTAACACACCTGGGGGGAACAGGAGGGGGATGGGAAAGGTGCTTGGTTCTCTGTATTAAAGCCTTTTAAGGGTGGAGATTTTAAGAGAGGCCCTAGAGCAGCGGTTCTCAACCTGAGGGTTGCGACCCCTTTGGGGGTCGAATGACCCTTTCACAGGGGTCGCCTAAGACCATCGGAAAACACATATATAATTACATATTGTTTTTGTGATTAATCACTATGCTTTAATTATGTTCAATTTGTAACAATGAAAATACATCCTGCATATCAGATATTTACATTACAATTCATAACAGTAGCAAAATTACAGTTATGAAGTAGCAACAAAAATAATTTTATGGTTGGGGGTCACCACAACATGAGGAACTGTATTAAGGGTCGCAGCATTAGGAAGGTTGAGAACCACTGCCCTAGAGGGAGGATTGCGGTAGAATATTCATCAGCTTTTTCAGGTGTGTCCTTTCAGGGGTGCAGTCTCCAGTGACTGGTCGGCGCCAGGGCATGGGGGTCATTAGTCAAGGCAGCCGATTCTGATGTCAGCCATGGCATCACTTGTCTGGTTTTGCTGCGTCTCTGGGCCTGGAACTGAAACACAACTGAAGCCTAGATGTATTTGATGCAGGTCAAGACGCCATTGTCCTGGAGGCTTAATCCTTAAGGGCTATTCTCTGACCCTCTTTTTTGTTCCCCCTCTAAGGGGGTCAAACCCAAATGACTAAGCAACATGCCAGAGGAGGAAAGGTCAGGGGAGGGTCCAAACTGCATGACCAGGGGCTCTAAACCACAAGACTCACAGCGGTTCTCAACCTGTGGGTCGCGACCCCTTTGGCAATCGAACGACCCTTTCACAGGGGTCGCCTAAGACCATCCTGCATATCAGATATTTACATTACGATTCATAACAGTAGCAACATTACAGTTATGAAGTAGCAACAAAAATAATTTTATGGTTGGGTCACAACATGAGGAACTATATTTAAAGGGCCAGAAGGTTGAGAACCACTGATAGGGAATGAAAGCTGACCCTGGGGGGCCAAGTCCTTGTTTTCCCAGTTTTGCCTATTTGCCAAGTACCCCAGGCTTTCCATCCTGGTGACCTCCTGTGCCTGGCCCATTGTCCCTGCTATGCTTCTGTCGTCTCACTGCCTACCACAATTCCATGTTGTCAAAATGGCAGTATTTCATCAGTTCTTATAGCTGAGTAGTATTTCATAGCATGTATGTACCACATCTTCTTTATCCAATCCTCTATCAAAGGACATGTGGTTGTCACTGTGTCTTGGCAACTGTGAATAATGCTGCAGTGAACATAGGGGTGCATTTATCTTTGTGAATAAATTTTTTTGAATTTTTGGGTAGATTCCCAGGAGAGGGATTGCTGGGTCTTATGGTAACTCTATTCTTAATATTTTGAGGAAGTGCCATACTGTTTTCCATAGTGGCTGTACCAGTTTACATCTGGTTACAATATTTTAATTAGTTGATCAAAAAATAAGCTTGACTTTTTTTTTGTTTAAAGGGACCTTATTTGCTATATTTTGTTACTAATTAACATTGTGCCCATGCCCAATAGTACTATAACTCATGCCTGTTCAAAACATACCCAATACACTATTTTCTTCTTAAGGCATTTCACAGCCTTCTCGTGCCTAAGAGCACTAGACAGCACTTCAGCACTATGCTTGAGGACCATTTTAAACAGTATATTCATCAACAAAAAGCACAAAATCTGGAAAAGATGGCACTAAATAGGCTGAAAATTACTCTTTTTTACTGTCTGAGAGTTGAATCAAGGCAGAGTGTCATCCTGTTTGACCTCCGCTGGGAACATGTGCATTGGGCAACTCAAATTTTGTGCTATTCTTTGTATTCCTGTGAATGGCTGTGAAAGTATCACAAGTCTTGATTATGGGATTACAAATAAATTTTAGAGAGTAGGCAGATTCAGAAGTATGGAATCTGTGAATAATGAAGATTAACTATATTTTGAACCTCAGAAGAAACAGTTAGCAGTGGGAGCCCTTTAAAGCTGGTTTCAAAGTCCCTTTGACATGCCCGCATCATGCTTTGAGTATTTCTTTGATTTCTGGCACAAGAAGATATTACAGGTGCCTACATTATTTTATACAGCCTTGAAACTTGCTATTTTTCTCAGGAAAATGATTCTTTTAGTGGAAAATAGTATTAGGAAATCTAGATCCAGGAGCTAGTTGTGCTCATTGCCAATGCTTATTGTTATTCCCAGGCCTTCTCACAGAACCGTTCTAGGGAAGGTTGGGCAGATAATGTTTCAGTATAGTGTAGGTAAGAGTGTTGTACCCAAGGAGATCAACACCAAGGATATAGAAGTTATATATGGTGATGACAGGAATTAGAGTGGAAAGGATGAGAGCCAGATGCCATGTCCTTAATAAATACAAGCAACTGAAGGAAATTGAGAGATAAGAGCATTTAAGAGCAATACCTTGATAAACTCTGATTTCATGAACCTCCCCAAAAGGAGGATAGATTAGTTAGAATTAGGTTCAATATGAGACCAAGAAAGCAGAAATTATAAGGTTTTGATGATTGTTTTACAAAGTTTTATTTTACAAAAAATGAAATTGAGTTATTTCACTTTTAGGTAAAATTTTACAGGTAAGCTTTCTAGGGAAAGTAGGGCAATCCATTGTGCCAGACTTCAAAGACCTTACAGTTTCTCCACTCCCAAGTTGACTTTATGGCCTAAGATACTGATCCAGCCCCACTTCCTAATGATCATGGAGAAAAGCTAAGGGGCATACTCTTCCCCTCAAGAAAACTTGTTGTAAGTGTTGCATACACTTCTGTTTACATTCCACAAGCCAGAATTGAATCACATTAAAACTTAGTCTCTATTGCTGGTAGCCAAATGCAAAAATAAAACATCAAGATATGTTTCTGTAGAAGGAAAAACATACTGAGAGGTCATCCATAGCACCCATCACAGAGAGGGTTTCCTGCAAGATGGAGGACAATGAATAGCTTCAAAGGCAATGAAGACCGAGGAACATATGGGACAACTTCTGACCCCGTGTAAGGCAAAATGAATATTAGTTTCCCATCAGGAATTACCTTTTCCTTCACTTCTTTTGTATTATGCTTTGCTAGTTTTGTATTCCAGTTTGTTTGCATCTATGATTTGCAGTCTTCATTAATGTTTTGCTTGCCTCTGTATGTCTGTAGCTATCCATCTCTTTCATTGAAAATGAGCTTGTAGGCCGAGAACACAAACTTAGTGGTTACTATTTTTTAGAAAAACAGCATCAGAGAGTAGCAGTTAAGAAGCCAGATCCTGAAGGGAAACTGTTCTATCTTCAAATCCTGGTTCTGTCATTTGGAAGCTATCTTACTTGGGCAAGTTACTTAACCTCTCTAAAGAGTAGCTTTCTTACATGTGATATTGCGTGTAAGTTTCTTAATATGTTGCTCGGAATATAATTTAATATATCCATATTAGCGATTATTTCTGGTATCCACTACCAAAGTACACACAGGAAGTGCCTTTTTCATATTCATTCAATTGGATGAAAAGCATCACTGTTGTTTTCAGAGGAAACAGAGCCTGCAAAAGTGAAAACTCTGCTGTCATTGGACTAGAAATGTTATTTAAAAATTAACTTCACAGCTCAGGAACCCAGACTCACTCACCAGCCACAGATTTCACTTCATCTTTACTGCTAAGCTACTGACTTCCAGGTGCTTGTGATTACTAGCTTCTTTCCCCCCGGTTATTTCACACTGCGGTGAAGCAGTGGGCAGGAATGCAATGCATAATTTCAAGGAATTTAAGATGAGAAAAGAGAACACCATGCTCACATCATGGACCAGTGGTCAGACGGTTATTTACACACATGTGCCAATGCACATGGTCATCTTTTAATCCGGTAGCTATTCCAATCCAAGTTATATAGTAAACAGGATTCGTGCGCATGGAGTTCCCAGGGATAACTGCATTCATCTGCAGTTGAGGTGAGGTGGAACATGGCCGCATTTTTTTTTTCAATTTTCTTTGGGAAAATTTGAAATACACAAAGCAATCTCAAGCAAATGAAAACAGCTCAGGTCTCCCATCTATAGCAGGATGGGTCAGATTACAATCAGGATGAGTCAGATCACAAAATTCTCCTCTTTACCCATTTCCTTTTCTTGTTCACACTTCTTAAGTTAGGGACTTTTTGTGGCTGACTACTGGCCTACTTGACTAGGACAGAAAACAAGACACAGCTGAGAGGATTTATAAGGAAAGCTGTTATGTGTCAAGTGCAAAAATAAGAGTAAACACTTCAAACAGGCAAACAGTAGCAAAAATCCTAAAGTAAGTAAACCTGATAAAAGAAACTGAGATAAGGATGCTAGATTCCCAAAATGTTAACCGTAAATAAATTATATTCTCAGTTCCGGGGTCATGGAATCTAGATTACATATTACTTGAAACTCTATTTTTTTTTTGTCAAATAAACTACCTCACTTTATGTTTTTCATTTTAAATGAAAGATTATTGAAAACTTATTATAGCTTGGCAAATTGCAAATCTATTATGAGATTAAATTGTAGTTAATCTCAGTTATTGTTCCTCATTTGAGTTATATCCTATGGTTGTTGAGAAGATTGAATGGGATGATTTATGTAAGGCACTGGCACCTGGCACACAGCAGACCCACAGAAAATGTTTGGTTATTACTTTCCTCTGAGATTTACCCATACAGTTATTATTACAATTTTTACATGTATGTGCTTCATTTAAGTTGGAGAGAGATTTTTTAAGGAGTGAAAGAGATAGTTGTACACTTGAAACCAATAGAATTTTATTAACCAATGTCATCCCAATGCATTCAATTAAAAAGTGATGGAGGTTAATATCACCAGCGATATATATATTAACATTAACCCTTGGTTATGATTCACTAAGAAGAACACATCCACTCTGGTCTGTGGTATCCCTCTCAATAATGTATAAGCTCCAACTAGCCATAAGAAAACATCAGATAAAATCTACAGAATAATTCAAGAGTGGTCTTCAAAAGTGTTAAGGTCATGAAAGACAAGGTAAAGCTTGGGCCATCATAGATCAGAGGAGACTAAGGAGACACAATGCCTAAATGTAATGTGGGATCCTAGGCCATAAAAAGGACATTGGTGGGGAAACTGGCTAGATTTGATGATGGTCCATGCAGTAGTTAATAATATGATCTTGATGTTTCTTTCCTGGTTTCAGTAATTTGCTTTGGTTATGGAAGGTGGTAACACTATAGGAAGCTGGAGGAAAGGCAAATGAGAATTACTTTCTGTAATTCTAAAATTATTTCAAAACAAAATTTCAAAAAAAATTCTGGAAAGTGAAGGCAATAAAGCAAGGATGTTACAGAAGATGATCCAGCAGCAGCTGGGCCTGGAAAAGATGCCAAACAGCCTGTAGTTATTACATAGTTGTGTCAGTTTCCTCCTTATTGTCAAGGACTGGTGAAAGGTTAGAGGAGGTCACAAGGCATCCAAAGTCCCAGATGAGAGAGGGCAATAGAGAATGAAAAAGATAAAAAGGGACAGAATGGGAAGTGTGAAGGCAAACTTTGGTGACCTGTCAATTATACTTGACAGTCCCGCTCCTACATCAACAGGATCTGGAAATACTTTTGTCATATCATGCTACCCTTGAACAATTTTCCATGGAGGCACATATAGAACATGGTCTTTTATTTTTTGTTCCTCTCAATGAAGCCTGTGATAATTGAGCCTGTGATAAGGGCATCCTTTCTTTGCTTGACCTACAAAGCTTTTCTTTAGTGGACTTTTCCTTAGTATGGCTGATTTCCTCAAGAAAAACAACTTTGTTTCCTAATTAGTATCTAAAATACAACTTTTTAAAAGTCTTATCAGCAGATAGTTGGCTATTAATTTTCTCCTCTAAAAACACTAAATAATAAACAACTATAAAATTTGTATCTCAAGAAATTTCTCAGGTTCTTTTTCTAATTACTAAACTTATCTTACTCCTGAGCAGTTTGAAGATATTCATTGCATTCCCCTTCGCAGCCCCTTTTTCCCCATCAAGAATGTCATTAAACTTAAATCAAAGCTAAGATTGGATTTTATATTGACGTATAGTGGTATGGACATACTGAAAAGTTTATAGATTCAGCAACCAGGAGATCATCAAGATTTTAATCAGAATCTCAAAGTGGGAACAAGTGTTTTGGTGATATAACTCA
>NW_005877842.1:0-1774 GCF_000147115.1 Myotis lucifugus | reverse complement strand
AAAAGCTGTCATTACAAAAGATCATGGTGCTGATTCTGATTGTAGTCTAAAATTGCTAACATGATTCGGTATTTTCAACTTTTTCTAAGAGTTTTATATTGGATTCCTGGCTAAATGCATACATTGACTTAATAATTTAAAGCTAATGGAAAGAATAATCATATAAAAGCCTAAATTTCTACTAAGCATAAGTTAATAGAAGTGCAAAGAAAGGGAGCAGGTGGTTCCTAGGACCTTCAGGTAAAACAAATGAGATTTTATTAGGCTTTACAGATACAATTTGTGTGTGGGTATCAAGGGATAACTGGAGTGTTGATTTGAGTGGTTTATTAAATAGGCATGTTTAGCTCAGCAACATTTCTCATCACTAGGCTTTTTAATCTGCCAAGAAATGGGTACCATTTGCACTTGTGAACTGTGTGTAATTATAGTGATTCAGGTTTCAGCTTATAATGAACCTTCCATCACGGGCTGTTCATTTAGTCTTATTTTCTGTTCCTCTCAGTGAAGAGAATTCTGCTTTGACCCTGGCTTAAGAGTAGAATATACATGTCTATAAAATATTTATTATGTGCATTTATAAAAGTTCTTACTTTCATTTTTCCTAGGTTTTATGTTTTTAGTGATTAAGAGAGTAAGCTGTGCATGCCATCTAAGAAAAATGGACAAAGATAGTTTACTTCTTCCAAATTATTTTTGTACTGATTGGTGAAAATGCAAAATAGAAGCAAATCTGTATTTAACTTTAAATAGCTGAGACTCCCTAAAGAGATGGAAAATGGGTTATGTAAGTCTGATTATGCTGCACATTCCTTTGAAGTTTCTCTTATCCGCAACAACTTTGACTATAGTCTCATCTCTGTATTTACTTCCAATTACCCCAATATTGATAGTTAATATTGTATGGAACCCTAATATCATGGAGGTTCTGAAACTTTAAGGAAACTAACCCAGCCCAGTGATCCAGTTATTACATTTTATCTTGTCCCCTTTTATAGTCTTCAGTCTGATCCTTCTCTTTCTTAAGGCTCCTCTAATTTCTACTAATATAGTAGAGATTTTAGGTGTTAATGATATTATGTCTAGTAGGATCATTTAAATAAAAAAAGAAACTCTACTTAAGACATAGTTCAAAGAAATGAATCTCTACTAGTGGGTTTTCAGAATGATAGACTAAGTGGTAAAACCTGTGTGTATGGGAATTTCGGCAGGAAATTCCTGACCAAAATCCTGATATCTCTTTTTAAGTGATTGTAGCTTTCCATGTGTTATACTCCTTAAATCTCTCTATTTCTTTTTCATTAGCCACCTGGTGAGGTGGAGAGACTTACTCTGATAGATGAATTTTGAGAGAATGAATTAGGCATGCTCAAAATACTCCCACTCCTTTTGTCTTGGGAAACAGCTGCCTGAAGGGAGGAAGATTTTACCTGATCAATGCGTATACATGTCTTGGTTCAGCACTATGTGTAACTGGAAGTGGAAGACAGCTTAATATTATCATCTAGTGGTTCTCCTCTAAACCTTGTCCACCAAATTAAGTTTTTATAATAAAACTAGAGGCCTGGTGCACGAAATTCGTGCATGGGTAGGGTCCCTAGGCCTGGCTGAAGATCAGGGCCGATCTGTGGGGCAACCGGCAGGGCAATTGGTGTGGGGGGGGGGCCCTGCTGGCACCTGACGTGGCTGGCCTGGCACTGCACTCGCCAGCCCCACCCCCTGCTGCTGCCGGCCAGTCACTTCCCTCTGCTTCCCTCTGCAGGGTGACAAGTGG
>NW_005877841.1:0-8246 GCF_000147115.1 Myotis lucifugus | reverse complement strand
AAACTTAGCACTGGAATGACTCAAAATTAGTCTTCCATTGAAGTGGGTCAGAACAGGCCTCCCCAAGATCTGCTACTTTGTAGATTACTTGAGCTAAAGGCAACTGAGACTCAAGAGAAACTTTTACCTCTCCCTTGAAGAATTTAAATTGGGGGCCTTCCTCATAATAGGAGTTATTACCAGAAATAGCTTTTTATGGCCTATCTGTATGACAGGACAAACATCTAACTACTGAACATCTGCTCTTCTTACCGTCCTGCGAATGGCCTTTCTCCCCCTCCACAGGCCCAAGTCACCTGAGCTCAGAATGCCATACTTGTATATACCTCATTTTCCCTTTCTGTCTCTGAACCTACCATGTATGTGGGATTCCCATATGTATTTATTAACTAAGTTTTATTATTTTCTCTTGTTAACTTATCTCATGTTGCTTTAATTATTGTCCAGCCAGAAGAACCTAGATGGGAAGAGGAAAATTTCTTTCTCCCCAAAACTCTCCATAGTTCTGTGAGTCATGATATCCTGAAACATTTCAATGAAAACTGAAAAACTTCAGCCCTGGATAGATGAAGCCATGGCTTATCCGTGGTCAGGTCAGAGTTACAAAAGAAAGATAACCAGGAGACGTTCCTCAGAAAAGCCCACAAGAAATGCCAAACCGCCACTTAGGGGAATAAGACCTCAAGGTCTGATGACTATTTCATGAGCCCTTTGTGGGGCCCTAGAAATACTAGAAATATTAAAATGCAACAGGGCACTCACATAAAAGCCTGGACTCCAACAAACTCCAGCCCTCGTGAAAGAGGTTCAAGATTCCTCCTCTGAAGCAGAATTTTTCTGAAATTAACTCTTCCACTCTCTGAACTTTAACATTTGAATACTTGAACATATATCCAAATGGAAAAAGTTCCTCAGAAAACCTTAGAATATTAAAGTCAGAGGACTGGAAAATTATTTTTATTTGAAGGAAAAAATAGAAAATATTTAGAAGATTCTAAAACTTAAATATGGAAAACTGTAAATTATTCTCCTTTGATATAAGATGCAATCACAGTTTTATAAGAAAAAAAAATGTTTACTTCAAAAATAGCTTGGACTACACTGATTCATATAACTTTCACTAAAGGGGAAATGGTGTGCAGAGATTCCAGTCTTAGGGACAATGGTCAGTTTGAAGGGCTTCCCTCCAGATGAATTTGACAAATGATGTACACCTGAATTAACATTAATGTGTAGATTACATAACAAGTATATATTTACAGAGACATGCTATTAATAATAAAATTAATTGTTTTTCCTTTTGCCCACTGAAATGGCCGAGAGACCTGGCATCCCAGATGGGGCCAGACTGATAATGAAGACGTAAAGACACAGGTACCAAATTAGAAAGGTTGGATTGTGACAATATGAGCATCAAAAATGAGATAATGAGCCCTAGCTGGTTTGGATCAATGGATAGAGCATCAGCCTGCAGACCTAAGGGTCCTGGGTTCAATTCTAATCAGGGGCACATGCCCGGGTTGTGGGTTCGATCCCCAGTGGGGGAGCGTGCAGGAGGCAGCCAATCAATGATTCTCTCATCATTGATGTTTTTATCTCTCTCTCCTTCTCCCTTCCTCTCTGAAATCAATAAAAATATATTTTTAAAAAATGAAATAATGACTATGGTTCACTAAAATACATTTAATCTTCTAAAGTCCTGAGTCTGTGATACACAGAAAGATACGTGTTTCTTCATGGTCACAGACAAGAATCTAAGGTTCTTTATATTTCATTATATTCTACTGGTCTAACTCTCTAGAAGTGAATAACCTCATTAACAGGAATATTGTTTGACTCCCATAATTGGGTTAGCACCTTTCATCCCCAGGGAGACTTAGAAGTAAATATAGATATTTTTATAAAAAAGAAAATAGAGCATTACATTTATATACATTTATCTTTGTAATAGGTTAAGAGGATCTGACCTGTTTTAATGATAGCCTTGAATCTCACCTAAAACACTTAATCAAGGAATTTATTTTTATGAAATCTTACATTTTATATTTAGTATTAAAACACCAAAGTATAACAGGTACTCTTATATTACTCTTCTAAAGATTTTGCTTATTCATTTATCTTCTTTCTTCCTGGAATTAATTTTTGTCGATAGTGTAAGATTTGGATCCAAATCAATTGCATTGTGTTTATGGATATTGTCTCAGTGCAATAAGTTTTTTTGTTTTTTTAATATAAATATATTTCAGAGAGAGGAAAGGAAAGAGAGGGAGAGAGGGAGAGAAACATCAATGATGAGAGAGAATCATTGATCGTTTGCCTCCTGCACACTCCCTACTGGGGATCAAGCCAGCAACCTGGGCATGTGCCCTGAGAGGGAACTGAACCCTGACCTCCTGGTTCAAGGGATAATGCTCAACCACTGAGCCATACTGCCCGGGTACAGTAAAGTTTTTTAAATGTATGTGTTCTCTTTATTGCTATTTTAAAGAAATACAATTAATTTTTGCATAATGACCTTAAACCTACCTATTTTGGTAAAACTTTATTAGTGTTAATTTGCATTATTTTTTTTTAATTTTCAACACAGTCTTATCTGTAATCAATTACAGTTTCCTTTTCTTCCCATCCTTACACTATCCTTTTTGCTTCTTTGTTTTACTACACAAGCCAGAACATTCAATGCAATATTTAATAGGTGTGGTAATAATAAACTTCTTATCTACTTCCTGATATTAAAGAAAATTATCTTATTTTGTTTTACCTTAACAACAATGTTTGATATGTTATTTGTCCTTATTCGGTCTCCAGGTTTTTCCCAACCCTTTGAGCATGATAGCACCCATAGATGATGATAATTTTTAGGGTGCATTGATGTAAATGCATGAGGTTGCTCAAAGACTCCACCTCCAAATATCATCACATTGGGACGTAGGTCTTCAACATATGAATTTGAGGGGACACTATCCAGGCTATAACTGCAACATATAGACCAAACGGGATAGCTTGGGGAACAGCCTCTGCAGTTCCAAGAAGGCTTATTGTATAGGCTTCTGGTCAAACATGACTTTGTCCAGCTTATTTAAATGGATTGGGCCAAATAGTATCCTTAAACAAGGGGTATGATTTCTCCAAAAGCCAAATAGGCCTATTAGACAGTAGGTCTCTTGTCAATCTGTGGGAGCAAGAACATTTTATTCCTAATGGTCTGCAGTGTATGGAGACACTCCAGCCCATGTAATCCTCCCAAATTTCATAGTCTATGCGAGGTCCTAGATTTTTTTCAGGGTTCATCACCCATCCTCGATTAGTCACATGATTTATGATCATAGTAAACATTGCTTAGAGCTTGATTCTCAGCTGCAGATAAATCATAATATCTTCGCGATAGTGCACTAGAACGCTGTATAGTTGTATTACACTAGACCTGCCTCAGTAAATTGTGACAATACACAGGGGAGTTCAAATATCCTGGAGGCAAATGTATATTGGCAACCCTTCCACATGAATGCACATTGTTGTTGACTCTCCCTAGCAACTAATATTGAGAAAAATGCATCAGCTAGGTCAACTGCAGAAAACCGGTCACCTTTAGCTTGTTGAAATAATCTGTGTAGCAGCTGAATAGTCTGGACAGGCATTAGGGTTGCTGCTTAATGGAGTCGCCTACAGTCCGTGGTCAGCCTGCATGATCGATCCATCAGCCTTCCTCACTGGCAACATCAGGCTATTGCAGAGTGCAGAGGCACTAACACTCCTGCATCTAACATGTCCTTAATTAGTGCTGTAAATTTTACTGCCCTAGGCATATGATAGTATTTCATATTAACTACTTCAGTAGGCTCTGGTAACCCCAACAACTCCCATCATTCATATCCAACTAGTACTGGACTTAGGGCAGATTTACAAGTTATTTTTCTCATTTTACTCAGTAGAGGAAGCAATTTTTAGCCAGTCATTATATCCGTAAAAATTATACATTCAGGTAAAGGAGACATTCCCACAGTATACCTTTTTAAGTTATATATTTCCACTTTTAAGGAGACTTCGATTTCTCTTTTCTTTTTTTTAATCCTCACCCAAGGTTATTTTTCCATTGATTTTTAGACAGAGAGGAAGCGAGAGGGAAAGACAGAAATATCGGTGTGAAAGAAACACATCAATTGGTTGCTTCCTGCACCAACCCTGACCAGGGCCCGGGCCTGGGAGGAGCCTGCAACTGGGGTACATGCCCTTGACCCAGATCGAACCCCGGGACCCTTTGTTCGGCAGGCTGACGCTCTATCCACTGAGCCAAACCGGCTAGGGCGAGACTTCGATTTTTATTCCTTCTACAGCAGCACCTCCTGATTCCCCTAAATTAGTTCTGTCACCCCTAAGGGGCTCCTGAGCGGACCTAGGCAGTGCTCCTGTGTGGGCTGACCTAAAATCAGCAGGCATTTCATCCGCACATTTGTAAGAGGCCTTGGTTCTCCCACAGGGATTTGTTCAGGAGACCCTGTCCCGCATGCATTGCTCTTCTGCCATTCCACAACTGGGTTCTGAATTCTTCCCCTTTTCTTGTTTTGATTTCCTTTCTTTTGTAAAACCCTAACCTTTGTATTATCTTAAAGTCTCACAGGAGGAAGCTGGGATAAAAGATCCCAAACTGCCTCTTTTATGTCCTTTGAGGTCCTAAGAGTAAAATCACATATGGTGTCCAGGGTAGTGGGGCTGTTCTTATAACCTGGGTGAGGGGCATTCCACTGGGAGCCTGTTTCACTGTCGTATAGCTAGTCCAGTACTGACTATAGCAGCAGCATTTCTGCAGCCTCAGTAGACACTGACAATGTAAATCACAAGGGAGGGGCAGAGCCATTACCCTACTCTAATAAGAATGTCCCCTAGTCCACTCCAGTCAGCAAGGACTTCTCCTTGAACTGTCTCCACAAAGACAGCAGCCAAAGGAGCATCCAGATGCGTGCAAACATCACCCTTAACAGTATTCCAAACCAGGGATGCTGCTACTTGATCCAAATTCTCAGGAGCCATTTCCACAAGGGTCATCACACAATGCTGCATTTGCCTCTGCTTTGGCACTGAACAGCCCCCTGCTGACTCCTGCCCTCAACCATTGACTTGTCCCACTTGGATTATCATCTTAGCTCCAATGGGTCTCAGCTGACCCATCAGGTGTTATGGTGCCCAGTTTCCTCTGGTGGGGGCTCTGCTTGCCAATCAGAGAGGATGAAGTTTAACTGAGGAGACTCTGAACTTTCACTGCTGCTGACACGGAAAGTAGCAACTAGAAACTGATTGAGCCAACTTGCCATCAGTTTGCACTTGTCTTCCAGTTTTGCTAGCTCCTGGCATTCAGGTTGTCATTTGTATATTGCAATGGAAAGTCTTATCAGTCACTGATTTCAACACCTGTGCTACTTCAAATCACATATACCTTGGCAATCACCTCTGCATTGACAGTTCATTTTCATTCCCTGTATCAGAATCATCCTTTCCCTTTCTAAATAACGCCCGTCATGTTTTTATAAAAGCATGAGTCAGAAGTCTTCTAAGCAATCTCACCTGTAATGCCAACTGTGCTAAAACAGGATTCAATAGTTAAGAAATCTAATAGCAATACAAATCTATAATTAGCTAGAGAAAAAGGAAACCATCTAACAACAGTACTGAATTAGAATTTGGCTCTGTCAAAGGCTGTCTTGCAGCATGGGGTTGCGGAGGCCTGGTACAGGCTCCTACCTTCACATACTATATAGGTTATGGCTGTAAGCACTATCTCTTTTGTAGCAGGGACCACCTGTATGTGCATAGAACACCTTGGAACTATGGAGTCCAGGAATCTCACTGGGTATTTCATATTTTGCTGGTCACATAGACATAGTCCTGCTACAAAATCAGCCTCAACAGAAGAGCTCTCTGGAGGTCCCACCAGATGTAATTCATCAATCTCACTCTTCCCAATAAACAATGCTGAGGAGTTGATAAAAAAAACACCCTAAAACTCCTCAGGCCCACCGTTACAAAGGCAACGTTATTAACCAGCATGTTTCAGGTACTGGAACCAGAGCTTAGTGAAAAGCAGGAACTTGAGCAAAACAGCTCAGGGTAATTCCAGGACTGCTGGAAATGAACCTTCTCAACACACCATGACAAACTGTCTAACTCTTCCTAGCTTACTATTTGGTTTGGGAATTAATATGTATCAAATTCTTTTATCACATTTATTTAAATGATTACGTATTTTTCATCTCTTATCAGTTACTATGGAAAAATTTAAGACCATTTTTCTCCCTAATGTTAAAGCATGCTTGCATTTCTGGGGAAGGGCGGGGGGGATGAAACAACAACAAACACCAATTTTGTCTTTTTTGTACATTGTTCTATCTGGTTTGATCATATTTCATTTGTAATTTTTTCCACTTTTGTTCATGAATGAATTGACCTGTATAATTCCTTTCTCACACATGCCTCTTCTGGTCTTGTTACTAAGTTTATAGTAACCTTATTGAACAAATTGGAGAGTGTTCCCTATTTTTGTATTCACTAGAAGAGCTTTGTTACAGATTTTTAGTTCGTAAGAGTTGGATAGCACATGTTCTTTAGGAGACAATTTCAAACTTCTGATCCAATTTATTTAATGGCTATCCAAATATTTTAGTCTTTCTAGCACTTAGATCAGGGGTGGGGAATGTCCAGACCACGGACCATGAAATCATTTGGTCTGGCCCTGCCAAGGCATTAGGGGTGAGTTAATGTTTGACCAAATATAGCAGGCTAATTTTTAAGTTGATAATTTTGTATGACCCACGAATGATGTTATAAATATCCAAATGACCCTTGGCAGAAAAAAGGTTCCCCACCCCTGTCATAGATCAATCTTGGAAAGTTATATTTTTAGAACTCTTTGATTTTGTTACTTTTTCATATATGCTGTGATAGCGTTATTTATCTTAACTTCTGCTGTCTATATTTATGTCCTTCTTTTGGTCCCAATATTATCAATGCAATTAATATACTGAATAAGCAATAATGTCAACATAATATATAACTGCTTATACTTCCATCATTCATTAAACATTTTTCAGAGTGGGACTTTTCCCCCTGACCCTGTATGAAAATTCTAACAAGCCCACTTGAATAACAGATAGTTCTAACTAAGTTGGAGTTGAAAACACATCTAGCCCTAGCTGGTCTGGCTCAGTGGATAAAGCCTCGGCCTACAGACTGAAGGATCCAGGTTCGATTCTGGTCAAGGGCACAAGCTCGATCCCCAGTAGGGGGCATGCAGGAGGCAGCTGATCAATGATTCTCTCTCATCATTGATGTTTCTATCTCTCTTTCTCTCCCTCCCCCTTTCTCTCTGAAATCCATAAAAATATATTTAAAAAAGAAAATAGAAAACATATCTAATAATTGGCATAACCATTCCCATTACTGACCAAAATTCTAACTAGATTTACCATAGAAATGTTTTCCCCTTCCCCTCCTAGGGTCTGTTTCAGGTTAGAAACTTGCAGTGGGATAGGGGGCCTTCATTTAACTTCTATCTTTGCCTTCCCCAGCCAGCTAATTGGGACTTTACCCTTCAAGAGCTGGCATGCAGAGGGGGAGAATGGGGTATGTGCAGGAGCTGTCTTACTTGAACTGTCCCAACATGAAATTGGCTCCCACTTCTCTGAGTGTGAAGGATGATGACTCACTCAGCCTGCCTCTTCAAAGGTGTCCTGATGTCTGGACGTTTGTGATGTTTTTCTCACTTCCTCATCCTCTCTCACATGCTCTCAGTCAATTTCTGAATTCATTGTAACAAAAATTTATCCATATTATTGGTTGGATCAAAAGGCATACTTCGGGGACTTATTTGAATCTCTCCCTTGTATCTTGTTTCTCTCTCTCTCACTCTCACTCTAAGTGAGTTAATGTATGTAAAGCATTTGGAGAACTGCCTGAATATACATATACCAGTGGTCGGCAAACTGGCCCCTTGAGTGTGGCTCTTCCACAAAATACCACGTGCGGGCGCGCACGTACAGTGCGATTGAAACTTCGTGGCCCATGCCACGGGGCCAAAGAGCCGCATGTGGCTCGAGAGCCACGGTTTGCCGACCACTGGCTTAGGCCAACGTTAAACTCCACAGGGCACGTCTACTGACAGGGGCAGGAACACCCCAGAGATGCTCCTGGCGACAGAGGGTTAACATTCACGTCCCTGCAACTACCTTCCAAACGCGAAGGTCTACGCGGGATGG
>NW_005877840.1:0-8247 GCF_000147115.1 Myotis lucifugus | reverse complement strand
TGGTCCCAGACTATACCTCGTACTTAATTTTGCTGACAGATGAGGAAATATTTTTAAAGACCTGAGAATAATGCTATCTATGTTCCTCCCCACCCCTCCAAATAGTTTTTGTAATCTGCAAAGTAGATATTTACATTTCTCATCAACCCAGGAGAACAACTATGTGGGACGCAGTATGAAAGGGTCCCTTCTCACTTCTGGTTCATTGGGGGTTTTATGTTATCACAACTGACAAGACAAATTGTGACATTCACAATGTGTGATTATTGGACATAAAATGTTTTTTTCAAAAAGGAAAAGTAATCCATCAAATCCATTGAAAACATGCTAGCAAGTGAAGCCAGGCAAATTGGATTTACAATGCCTTGGGAGTATACATTTCTCAAATGCAGGACCTATAACCATTTGAAATGATATTGGTAAATGTTCAGGGACAGCCATATCAAACTTTTAAAGATTTCATTTTCACTGTGGAAATAGTCTTCAGTCATTCTTGTAATATAGAGCACAGAATTCCTCAGTATATCATCCTAACATGGAATAGAAAATTAAATTCCAGGCACATATGTCGTTTCTTATTTTCTGGAACGATCTTTGAAATTCTTGAGGAGAAATTAAAGTGATGGCTTCCTCCTGGATTCTTACATTGTTGGGCAGCTCATTCAGAAGTGGATTGAAATAATACACAGTTCACAGAGTTGAATTAATATTTTAGAGGTAAATATATTCAATGTTTATGCTCTTTATTATGCTAGCTTGTATCCTATAGAGGAATTTCAAAATAACCTTAAAACTCTGGCATAATATACTGTAATAATGGCCACTAAACAGTGATATTTTAACCTGTCACTAATAGTATGCTATTTTTCCTCTATTTCTATATTTAATTACATTTATCTCCATTATACTTGGCATTATCTAATGATTCTAAAATGCACTGTGATTTTGAAATGTAACTGTCCACTGAAAGACTGATAAGTTTGGCTTTAAATTGAGATAAAGCGTAGGGTATTTAGACACCCCAGGTGATAGATCAGGAGCTTGCCTCAGACTTAGATTCCTTTTTTATAAAATCATGCCTGCCAGGCTCACCTTAATGAGAATCAGTGTGTGAGCACACGATGAAAGCAAGAAATCCTTATGTAATGAAAAATAGTTTTAACATTTTAAAAATGAAATTCCATATTTAACTTGTGTGATACAAGGACCACTTACATTACCCTGTATACTGCCATAATCAACAGTTTTTTATTGATCTTCTTTTAGAGAAATCTACTGGTAGGAGTCTTTGTCTCTAGTCTTCCTGTTTTGAAATGCATATGTCTGTCTGTCTTATCTACATCTCTGTATATATAGCTATGTATCTATCAGGGTATATACCCATGGAAACATTTACAGAGAATATATAGGAGAAAAACCTAACAATGAAGCTTGTATCAGTGGGCAACAAGAACACAGTGCCTTCTGGAAAAATTTCCTAATTCTCTTAAATCTGGATAGGTAAATGATAGATGTTAATATTTTATTAACTTAAAATAGGAATAAGTGATATATTCACTCTCCTATTACTTAACTGATAAGGTATAAGGCCTGTGTCAGGTATATACCTTACTGCCAGGTTTGGAGATTCACTAGGAGCATTCACAGGTCTTAGAATAGAGTCTACTCACAACGAGGATTTATTAAAGTGCAAGGATGCAAAGTACAGTCAGCACAAGGAACAGACACATGGGGTGAAGTCTGCAGAAAACCATACCCAAGCTTCTGTCTTCCCTATTTACAAACATAAGACTGAAATCTCTACTCTGTCCTAGGTGTGTAGCAGAATTCCAGGTCTGTAGTAAATAATGTTTGTTACATGAACACTGTGGGAGAGTTTTATTCTTCATGCCCTCAGATCATCAGAATTGAGGTAGGGACCTAACTTCTGTGTATGGAGTTTGGGGTATTACAGAATGGCAACTAAGCTATAGTTTTTTAAAAAAGTATCCTATCTAATAAAAGACAAAAAGGGGGGTAATTAACTGTACCTCCGCTACACTTCCCATTGGCTAATCAGGGAGATATGCAAATTAACTGCCAACAAAGATGGTGGCCAGCAGCCATGCAGCTGAAGCGAACATGAGGCTTGCTTGCTCCAGTGATGGAGGAAGCCACGGTTCCCCGCCTGCCGCGGCCTGGCTCTGAGCTCCGGAAGCAACAATGTTTCAATTATAGAAGCTAAACAAACCCTAGATACCTGCGTTCAGCGGGCCGCGGCCTCAGAGCTGGAAGCGCCAGTGATGGCAACAATGTTTCAATTATAGAAGGTAAATAAATCCCAGAATAAAAAAAAAAAAGGAGAGGCTGGGAGCTCCAGTCCCGGCCAGCCTGAAAATGGCCCTCAGTCCCTCACCCAGACTGGCCAGGCACCCCAGTGGGGACTCCCACCCTAAAGGGGGTGCGGGCAGCCTGAAAATAGCCATCAGCCCCTCACCCAGACTGGCCAGGCACCCCAGTGGGGACTCCCACCCTAAAGGGGGTGCGGGCAGCCTGAAAATAGCCATCAGCCCCTCACCCAGACTGGCCAGGCACCCCAGTGGGGACTCCCACCCTAAAGGGGGTGCGGGCAGCCTGAAAATAGCCATCAGCCCCTCATCCAGGCTGGCCAGGCACCCCAGTGGGGACCCCCACCCTGAAGGGGGTGTGGCCAGCTGCAAAAAGTCATCAGCCCCTCACCCAGGCTGGCCAGGCACCCAAGCAGGACCCCCACCTGATCCGGGACACCTTCAAGGCAAACCAGCCGGCCCCCACCTGTGCACAAGGCCTCTATCCTATATAGTAAAAGGGTAATATGCAAACTGACCCTAACAGCAGAAAGACTGGGAATCACTGGTCACTATGACACACACTGACCACCAGGGAGCAGACGCTCAATGTAGGAGCTGCCCTCTCGTGGTCAGTTGCTCCCACATTGGGGAGCTCTGCTCAGCCACAAGCCAGGCTGATGGCTGCCAGTACAGCGGTGGTGGTGGGAGCCTCTCCTGCCTCCTCAGCAGCACTAAGGATGTCTGACTGCAGCTTAGGTCTGCTCCCCACTGGCAAGTGGACATCCCCCGAGGGCTGCTGGGCTGCCAGAGGGATGTCTGATTGCCATCTTAGGCTCAATTCCCCAGGGAGCAGGCCTAAGCCAGCAGGTGGTCATCCCCCGAGGGGTCCCAGACTGGGAGAGGGCACAGGCCAGGCTGAGGGACGCCCCCCCCAGTGCACAAATTTTAGTGCACTGAGCCTCTAGTTTAAAATAAAAATGGTGGCATGTTTATATCATCAATATAGAGGGGTGTTGTACTCACCCTGCAGAGGAAAGGTTGATCCCCACCCAAAATTTGGTTTGGATATTGAGACTAATAATGCTACACATGCACGAAGAGAGTTTGAAATGCTTATTTCTCACTAGAGGCCTGGTGCACAAAATTCGTGGAAGGGGGAGATTCCTGAGCCTGACCTGCACCCTCTCCAATTTGGGAACCCTGGGGGATGTCTGACTGCCTCTCGCAATCCGGGACCGCTGGCTCCTAACCACTTGCCTGCCTGCCTGCCTGATCTCCCCTAACCACCTCTGCCTGCCTGCCTGATTGCCTCTAACTACTCCCCTTTTGGCCTGATCGCCCCTAACCGCCTCTACCTCGCCCCACACCCAGGACCCAGGATTCCCTCCTCTGGCTGGCTGCAGGCACCCAAGACCTGGGCCGGCTTCGCCCTGGCTGGCCGCAGCCAAAGGGAACTGTGGGTGGGCAGCTTCACCTGGGCTGCAGCTGCAGGCGCCTGGGACTGCAGGGCAGGCGGCTTGTCCCTTTCCTGGGCCGGGCTGCAGGCGCAGGCGCAGCTTCCTGGCATCCGGGGACTGCGTGGGAAGGGGGGCTCCCTCTCTCGGGCCACAGCCTGGCTGGTCCCCATTCCTCTCTCGCAAGCTCATTTGTGCCTGGCTGGTCCCCATTCCTCTCTCCCCAGTGTTGAGTGTCTGAGCCGTTATGGCATGACAGTGTGAGGGCGTGACAACCATTTGCATATTAGCTCTTTATTATAGGGGATAATGAAGAGAACATATTAACCAAATCCATAATAGCAAAATATATGCCAGTCACTGATTAGATAAAGTCAATAATTTTAATAATATTGGTTGTGGGGACCTTAATTGGCGAGACCACAATGTTAAGGTTATAATAATCCACCATGAGGTACCATTCATTTTTCTAGGTTTAAGAAAAGCCCAGATTTGGCTATTAACACATTTTGTACCGCTCAGGAGTTTTCTCGTGTTTCGCACGCCATCTGTTACGGACTGCTCACGAGTGTTCTCGTTTTTCACGCCCATGGAAAAAGGAGCGAATCTAGATACTTATGTAAATTTTGTTTGGTCCCTCTTCATAGAGGAAAATGTTTTACGCAGTACCATACATTAAAAAAGTACTAGGAACTTTAATTGTTTAAGTAAATAAAAATGTTATAATTATTGAAAAACAACACCTAAAGTGCATTATGATGATTTAAATAACGTGCAGTTTGCCCAAAAACGTGCGGTCACTGGCGTATGTCTTAGAGATTTCTATGCGGTACGCAATGTGTTAATGAGAGAACAGTGGCCATTATCACCCTGTCCCTATTGATATAATAGGTCTTATATCAATTCTAGAAGGGGAAGATCCATGAAGTACTTTTTTTTTTTTTTAAGACAATTGCAACTGCCAAAGACTTAATTTAATTTCAATTTATTAGTCTTTGGTTCAGACTGTCCATATCTGCTATAGGATATTTTAGGGCAATAGATACCATGACTATGGGAAATTTAGGCAAGACAATATTTCTGGTAGTTAAGGTGAGGCATATCTATATGTCTCTAGTTTATATTTTATAACTTTACTAAAAGTATAGAAATTACTTTGTTAAATTGAGGGGGTTTCCATAGTTTAAATGTAATTTGAGTCCCAGTATGGACATAGATTATGACAGTTTGGCAAATGACACATTTCAAAAGATATTACACTTAAGAACCTATACCAGCCGTGGGCAAACTACGGCCCGCGGGCCGGATCCGGCCCGTTTGAAATGAATAAAACTAAAAAAAAAAAGACCGTACCCTTTTATGTAATGATGTTTACTTTGAATTTATATTAGTTCACACAAACACTCCATCCATGCTTTTGTTCCGGCCCTCCGGTCCAGTTTAAGAACCCATTGTGGCCCTCGAGTCAAAAAGTTTGCCCACCCCTGACCTATACTGTAGAGGTATAAAAGGCAATCAGTTTTATCTTTTTGTTCTGTAAATTTTTAAAGTACAAGTTAGATTTCCAATTGAGGCAAAGTTCGGCCTCTCAGTTTTTTTGTTTTTTGTTTCTACCTCCTATGCCAGTTTTTCTTTGTCATTGTTGTCCTTGTTGCTGTTGGATATACCTCAGTGGGAAGGAGGTCCTTTCTTATAGGCTCATAAATTTGCTGCTTGTATTTATGTTTCTTCTTTCAAAGAGCCTCAAACCAATATCTTAAAGACTAGGGTCCTCCTCCATGTCAATGGTTGCTTTATAGGGTTTAAGGAGTCCAGGTTGATGTGGGGTTTGAATGAACTCCTTGGCTGTCTCATGGGGGTTGGGGGGATGAAGGAGGTATAGATGTCTTTCTCTATAATCCTAAGGGTAAAGCTCTTTGTTGATGACAGAGGTATAGGCAGCAGCTGCAAAGGCATTTTATAATGTCTTGATAAGCCATCTACTTTTAGGAGTGTGACTCAGCATGCCACATAGTAAACTGCTTTCCTCCACACAACAGACCACCCAGTGGGCCTATAGGTCGCACAGGATATCAGTCTTTCTCCTGACCACTCTATAGAAAGGGCCAATCCCTGGTAGATGTTGGAATCAAGACTACACAGACAGGTCTAGGACAAGATATATGATCCAGGGCCCCTTTAAGGAGGGCCGCAATCCATATTCCTGTCCTCAAATGCCAAATGATGAAACATCTGACATAGGTCATTTAAATCTGTAACAAAAGCTTAGGAGGACTCAGCAAATATAGCACAAAGTAGCACAGCTGAGAGCACAGTCTAGCCAGCAGGCAGCATAGCTCAAAGGGCGTGCTCTTCAGCAGGCAGCGGAGCCAGTTAGCAAGAGAAATCAAGAGAAGAAAGATTCCCAGCAGTGTGGTAATTATCTAGTCAGGCTTGCCACACCCAGTATGATGGTCACCCTGCAGAGGAGAGATGGGTTCCCCCACCCAAAATTTGCTTCAGATGTCAGGACTGATGACACCATACATGCACTGAAAGGGTATGAAAAGGCTTATTACTTACGTATAATGAGGCTTCCTGGGGAGAGCAGACAAATCCCTAAGCAGGTCCCAAAATGAGTTGAGGGCTGCGAAAGGAGACTGGGTTGGGATTGTATTTTGGGTAGGGGGGAGCTTGGATGCGGGTTCGTGGGTGCCTGGGTCAGTGATTGAATGTTTTGAATTTCCTAATGTCACTGAAAGAGAGAGCGTCTGAGCTTTCTTATCAGCTTGCTCAGTTCTGGGGCAGAAGGGGGCAGGGGAAAGCTCTAAAGCTGTCAGCAGTCAAATGTAAAAAATGGATTCTCAGATTCTATTATAAGAGGATGGGAAAAAAACTGCATGTATTTTTCTGTGGGGCCCATTTTGGTGTTTGGGGTATGTCTGTTATAGAAAATGTTGGGTGTCTCATTTTTATGCAAACAATCTTTTTATTTGTGTTAAAAACCATGCTTGAGATAACCTTTCTTGCTCTCTTTTTTAATCCTCAAATTTTATATTGTCTGATACAAAGATTTATTATAACACTGATTTATTAAGCCTATTACTAGTATTGCAGCCTTCAATCATTATTCTATGAGTACAGTTCAAAATCATGAATTCCATCTGAACTTTACTGTGTTCTCATACAGAATTCATCTAGGGAGTCAGTCAACCAGAATGGGCATGAGCAAATGAGCTTCTCATTTTGGACAGTCATTACAGTTTATGACTGATTTATGACCACATGTGGAAATGGTTCTTAAAAGTTCCAGTGTAAAACCCAACTAGTGGGTCCATTTGTGAGAGTTCTCACAGGTATTCTCTTCTTCAGTAGGTGCATGAGCTTGCGGTCAGCTCTGGCCTTGCAGTTTGAAGTTGTGGTTTGGCATCATTCTTCCAGAAGTTGTCTTCTGGCCTGGATTTTCTATTGTACTACATTTAACTTATTTTTTAAATTGTGTGGCACAAAGAGGAAGTAAATTCAAGGAAGGCAGGAATTCTTTTTTTTTGGTTTGGTTTATTGATATGTCCTCAATGCCTAGAACAATGCAATAATAGCTACTGAATAAATATTTGTAATTGAGTTCCTCGACAAGAAGCACTTTCTATCTCTTTTATAATGTAAAAATGTTAATTATAACTTTCATATTTATAAGTGTAATTGCAGCTTCAGAATCTTGGTGTCCCTCAAACAAAAAATACCATGACGATTGTTTAAATTTATTAAGATAAGTAATTAGAAAGGCAATCCACTAGAAACTATAGAAGGGATCATAGATAAAGCAATTTGTTAAGCTTATAGAATTATATATATTAATTATGTTTATTTGGCACATTTGATTTTAGGTATATAAAAATCTCTTAAGAGCCCAACAACAGGATATATATTATAGTCAGTCTTTAGGAAAACTAGATATGTAAGATTCTTATTTTAGAATATCTTTTTTTTACCCCCCAGGGAACTACATGATTTTGTTTTCTTAAGGTTTCTCTTAGTTTCCATTTTCTTGTATCATTGGAAATACTGTGTAGTGAATAAAAATAAGGATTTGGGGCCTGGCTGGTGTGGCTCAGGGCATATTCCCAGGTTGTGGGCTTGATCCCAGTAGGGGTCGTGCAGGAAGCTGAGGATCAATGATTCTCTCTCATCATTGATGTTTCTATCTCTCTGGCCCTCTCACTTTCTCTCTGAAATCAATAAAAATCTATCTATATATTTTTTTTTTAAAAAAAGGATTTTGGTTTCAGACTTCCAGGGGTTGAATCCTGGTTTTATATAAATATGTGACTTTGGGCAAGTTACGTACTCTATCTGTGACTTAGTTTCCTTATCCACAAAACATGGCTGATAGGAGTATCCATCGCTTAGGGTTATCGTGAAGATTAAGTGAGGTAATGCATGTATAGCACTTAGCATAATTTCAGGCACAAAAGATTAGTGCTCAATAATTTCTAACGTTTATT
>NW_005877839.1:0-8251 GCF_000147115.1 Myotis lucifugus | reverse complement strand
GGTGAGGGGCTGATGGGTGTTTTCAGGCTGGTCACACCCCCTTCAGGGTGGGGGTCCACTGGGGTGCCTGGCAGCCTGGGTGAGGGGCTGATGGCTGTTTGCAGCTGGTCACACCCCCTTCAGGGTGGGGGTCCCCACTGGGGTGCCTGGCCAGCCTGGGTGAGGGGCTGAGGGCTGTTTTCAGGCTGGCCAAGCCCCCAGGCAATGGAAGCTCCCAGCCTCTCTTTTTTTTTTTATTCTGGGATTTATTTACCTTCTATAATTGAAACTTTGTTGCCTTCAGTGGAGCTCAGAGCCGGCTCCTGCTCGCTCCAGCTCCATGGCCATGGCCGGCTGAAAGCAGGTATCTGGGGTTTATTTATCTTCTATAATTGAAACTTTGTTGCCTTCAGTGGAGCTCAGAGCCGGCCGGGAAGCTTGGCTTCCTCCATCACTGGATCAATCAAGCATCCTGCTCGCTTCAGCTCTGTGGCTGCCGGCCGCCATCTTGGTTGGGTTAATTTGCATATAGTTGCTCTGATTGGCTGGTGGGCATGGCTTAAGGCATAGCAAAGGTACGGTGAATTTGCATATTTGTCTTTTATTAGATTATACAAGCAATAAGCAAGCTTCTACCTATGAGCAAGGAGTGAAGAATATTGGTTTCTATGACTTATTAATGAGGATAATGACAACTATTTTAAAGCCAGACTCCAGTGTCCAAGGTCCTATTACCCTGAGTTTAAAACATATAAACCAATCTCTTCCAACATGGAAACTTCATACTTAAGAGAAATAAGTTAAAATAAATATGTCTATATAATTCAAAATGTGAATTTTTTAAAAAAAATAACAACTCAGAGATGTGTTTGAAAACTTATTATTACCATCTATAGCTAAAACATGCTTCCTAGTATTTTTTTAATATATTTGTATTAATTTTAGAGAGAAAGATAGAAACCTCAATGATGAGAGAGAATCATTGATCGGCTGTGATCAAGCCCACAACCTCGGCATACGCCCTGACCGGGAATCAAACTGTGACCTCCTGTTTCATAGGTCCATGCTCAACCACTTAGCCACACTGGCCAGGCACTTCCTGAAATTTTTATAAATAGGAGCATCACAACTATCCTATCAGTACGCTCTATGAATACATAATGTTTTAAGAATTACAAGGGCTAAATGATAAGTAAAAATCACTGCCTTGTTTTAAAAATGAAGAAATCCTTTGTTCCTCATATTTTAATAATATAAAGACAAACTAGGGCCTCAAAATGGAATTACTAACAAATTAGTACTTTGATACATATGTATATCACTCATTTATTATAACATTTGAGTTTCTAAACTAAAAAATGTGTTCTGCTTGTGATATTTATGCTTATAATAATAGCAATCATCTTTAAAAGACAGGAATGCCCACTAAGAAAGCAGGGCCTTTATCTCATAATGGTTGGCACACACTGTGGAAGCTTTTAGAACATTACACCATCAGAGCAGGAAGGTCCTGAGTAACCAAGTAATCCAGTTGTCTTGTTTAGCTTAGGCATCTGAAGCTAAACTCCAGAGAGGCCCAGTGCCTTACCGACAATTAGTGGCTGAGCTAGAACGGCGGCCCTGTATCCCCAGTGTCGTGTCAGTGGTCTCTTTGTAAAGGTTTCTTAACAAATTTTCCTGCCTCCAGTCATGCCCACAACTGATCCATTCTCCTCACTGCTGCCAGAATGATCTTTCATAAATACAAATCTGACCAAAGTATTCCCTTGCTTAAAAGCCTTTAATTGGCCCCATTACTCACAGGACAAAGTTCAAATTTCTTAGCATCTACTACAAGATTGTGACATCTGCTTGATTTTCTGGCTTCCTCTCTCACCAATTCTTAAAACATAGAGCCTGAGTCGTCTGTGTGTACTTCTGCAAATACATAATGCTTTGTCAAATTCTGCATCCAAAACTCATAATTTCAAATGGCTATTTCCTTATTATTTCCTTTTATTATCACAGAACAATCTACAGAAGAAGATTTTTATCTTTTATTTTGTGAAAGAGAAAGTATTTGTCTAACTAACATAAATTCATATGTGGTTATTGATGATACAAAATGAAAACCTTCATAATTTGCCCCAGGTCTTCATCAAGCTCACCACGATCATGAACAGAAGATCAAAGACAATGATTTATTATCCTGGAAGACAAATTTGAGAAAGTCAGCATGAGCAATTTTAAAATATATATTTATTTTTATTGATTTGAGAGAGAGAAAGGAAGGGAGAGGGAGAGAGAGATAGAAACATCAATAATGAGAGAGAAACATTCATCAGCTGCCTCCTCCATGTACCCCACTGGGAATCGACCCCGCAACTCTGGCATGTGCCCTGATCAGGAATCAAACCAGTAACCTCCTGGTGCATGGGACAATGCTCCACCAACTGAGCCACACTGGCCAGGGCAGCATGAGCAATTTAAGGTAATTATTTTAAAGAAGAAATGTTAGCATTAGAAGATATTAATGCTCAATTTAATTTTTCTTTTTAGATAATGAAAGTGTTTAACACCATTTTATCTTTCTTTGTATTAAAGAGTAAGGATAAGATATTAAGATAAAGAACTTCAAGTTTATTTTAAAGTAACTATACCCATATTTAGATTCCACTCAAAACTTGATCACTATATGAAATCAATGCATATCCTTTTTTTAGATTGAGAATTTAAAACATCAGGATAAAGCAATAGAAGAGAAAAGTTAATTTGAATGAATCATGACCATAGTTATAATAAAAACAGTGGGAATTTTAAAGAGGAACTAAAACAAACAATCAAACAAAAAATGAAATCAAGAAGATTAATATGAGATTTATATTAATTTCTTTTTAAAAGAAAGCTACATGAAATGTGTTTTAAATATATTAGCATTTACATAAGCCTCATTACCATCTGATATATGTGTGGACATTTCTTATTTCTCTGATGAATTTTGTCTCAAGGTCTACTAATGAAAGTGAAACGCACTAATTTATCCAATATTTTATAAAAAAAACATGCAATAGATATCTGATCTTAAGTGATATATGAATTGATGTATTTGAAATTAAAGCTAGGTTTTATATATATATATGTATATATACACATACATATATACATATATATTTAAAACATGAATATGTAAAGAGTTAAATGAATAGATTATTTTTTTCTTAAAAATAAGTGTTTAATATAATTCTAGACTTGGAAATAAACTAAATATTAAACTCATATGAGAAGACAGTTCAAAATCTATCTATAATGAACATAAACTACAAAGAACATAAAATATAAATATAGCCCAGCTGTTGTGCCTTAGTGGTTGAGCATCAACCCATGAAACAGGAGATTGCCTGTTCGATCCTGGTCAGGACCCATGCTTAGGTTGTGGGCTCCATTTCCAGTAGGGGACGTGCAGGAGGCAGCCAATCAATGATGTTTCTCTCTCATCCATGTTTCTATCTCTCTATCCCTCTCGACTGTCTCCCTCTAAAATCAGCACCAACATTTACAAAAAGATAAATATGTGGAAGACACTCCAAAATAATAATGCTTATTTTAATATGTTTATTAACTTATTTTATTTTAAATAAAATAAATATTAGAGCAATTAGTTGGGTAAAATCAGATCATCAAGATGTGGTAAACTTAAACTAAGTGAAGGTCATATCAATCATTTATCATTGTGTCCAAATCAGAGGGAAATTGGCAATCAATTAATTTGTTGTGTCCTGTGATAGAGATATAGCTATCTTATAAAAGGGAATAAGAACTTTTAAATACATAAGAAAATGAGCATTGTGACTTTAAAATATTTTACTTAAATTTAAAAGTTGATCTTTAGCACTCCATCAATATATATGTAAATATTTTCCCAAGAGTTTAAAAATATATAAAATGTCAAATTTTATTGTTACTACTTTTAACACATAAAAATGCTGAATTTTAAAAAAACCACTTCTCAATTAAAGCATCTGCTTTTAAATTATCACAGATGTACAAATGTGGTATTTTTATATTTACTTAGTATATAAGCCAATAAGAACCTATGTCACATGTTAAATATATAAAAGGTAATTGCAGTGAGTAGTGAAGAGTGGTTTTACCAGGTTTGCTTTCATGCATGAAAATCTACTGTCCAAAAATTCAAACTTGCAATATAATGTTTTATGTCCTTTGGATTATTCATTCTGCATAGGATACTGTATATTTATTTAAATTACAGAGGAAGACAATCAAATGTAGTTAACTCAAAACCTGAGATTCTAGATCTGGTATTTGTAACTTTAGAAATGGTTTGGTTCCTAAGTTTCTGTCATTATTAAGGTATTGTAATATGAAACACTTCAGGAAAATTATGACAAGGTCCTTTACCAATTCCATTATTGTTGAATCTACAATTATTCTGTTACAAAAATATTTTCTCCACAATTACCTCTAATTTAGAGATATTCAACTATGACAAAATGATTATTGATGATTCTTGCCTTCAAATGTCACTAGCAACATTATTAATGTTGTTAATATAATTATGAACATATCTTCAAAGGGAAATATAATTGATATTATGTTATTAACATTGAAACAATTCAGTTTATAAAACTCAGTTTGTAAACATAACTCTTTCAATATATAAAGCAAAATATCGTTTATAAAATCATCATAATGTCTAATAAGAAGTCAAGCTTTTGTTAATAAAATATTTTATTAAATGCCTCACATATTTGGTTTCATATTTTTTATAATGTCACTAGAAGCCTGCTGCATGGAATTGTGCACTGGTGGGGTCCCTTGGCCTGGCCTGTGCCTTCTTGCAATCTGGGACACTTCAGGGGATGTCAGACTGCCGGTTTCAGCCCAATCCCCACAGGCCTAATCCAGACAGAAGCCATGGCAGGCGGGGGTCGAAGCAGCTGCTGCAGTGGTGGGGGCTGAGCCCCTTGCACGAATTCGTGCATCGAGCCTCTATTATTTAATATTATTTATATACTAGAGGCCCATTGCTGGAAGATTTATGCAAGAATAGGGCTTGCTCCTGCCTCAGCCACCCCACTTGCTTCCCTCCCATCTCTGCTGCCCCGCTTGCTTCTCTGCAGCTTCGCTCCCTTCTGCAGCACTTGGCTTCCTTCTACATTGTCTTCAGTTTTCGCTCCACGCCTGCGTATGCAAATTAACTGCCATCTTTGTTGGGTTAATTTGCATACTCATTTGATTGGCTGGTGGGCGTAGGGGAGTGAAACCAATTTGCATGTTTCTCTTTTAGTAGTGTAGATTATTTTATATGGTATATGGAATATACAACTTTCTCTTACAGTGTTGGAGAGGAAAAATAATTTTTTCTCTGTTTCTTTGGGTTCTCCAACTGAGGTCTTGTAAATTAGCTAACAAAAGTCAGACTAACAAGAGAAAACAAACAAGCTTATTAATATACACATCGTACATACACATGGGGGGCTCACAGATGAGTAATTCAAATGGGTGATTAGAATTTGGGCTTATATATCCTTTACAAAAAGAAAAATACATTTTTAGAGAAGGGAAAAGACAAAGTAAAAGATATTTGCTCATAAGGGTCGAGAAATTGTCAGAAGGCAAATATATTAGGGAAATATATTATGGTCGATAATGGCCAGTTTTAACAAGGTTTGTTATGTAGATTCCTGTGGTGACATCTCTGAGCTAGAGTTATCCAGAGTTGTCTCCAGTGATTAACTTCTGTTCTTCCTGGTAGAGTGGGGAGGGGTGCCACCTTTACAAAATTATGCCCTAGACATAGGCAATGGGTGAGGGCAGAGAGCTTTTCTTTTTTTATTTTGCTTTCAACTCAAAATATTCTTATGCAGAAGCAGCACATTATATGAGAGTGGTATATTCTGCTACCCTTTAAAAGATAGAGGCTCTTTATTCATATTGTACTCTTTGCCATACTAAGCTTTAGTATGTCACACTAAAACATTTATTGGCAGTAATGCAGAAAAAAATATTTCTGGGCATAATAAATTATAAATATCCTTTACACCTTTTCCTCTAACGGAAATAGCATAATTTTAATTTACATGCATTTGTATTAAAGATTGGGGAACCTTATTTCCTATATACTTGAAAGCCGATGCTCTATCCACTGAGCCAAACCGGTCAGGGCTTCTTTGTTTGTTTTATTTCATGGCCTTATTAAGACTGAAACAAAATATTTCTGGTATAATGGCTTTAACTTTTTGTGGCATATATGTACCAGGAATATATATATATGTATACCTGTGTTATGTTAAATAAAGGTATTAATTCTATAATTAAACTTTGATTTGTATCAATCAGAATGGAGAATTTGGTTGGCAATACTATTACATTCTACATCTTGTCAACTGAGCCTGATAGTGCTGGGACTCAGAATGTCACATCCCCTAGTGTGGCAGGATTCCAAAGAAGCGCACTGAGCTATGTTCCCCACCTTCTCCTCACTTTGCATTCTGTAAACTTGGGTGAGTTTTTCTTGGAATTCTGGACTTCCCTGTTTTAAGGTAACCAATTGGGAAAATATGATTTTAAAGGAACCTCCATAAGGGGAAACTAATCTTGAGACTGACTGCCGTTTGTTAACTTTTCCTGCAATGTCTGTGCCCTCCCATACCCAGGGGTATTTGGCAATGTATGATCTTCTTACAGAAGGTTGACAGGATTTTCCCCCAGGGCGTGGAGTGCTGTCTCTGTCTGACCAGCCCAGCTAATAAACACAGGTCACCAGGGATCTTCTCTGATCCCTCTTGGTTCCTTGTCTTTTAAAACCTTTTATATGTACTACTTAAGACCTATGAAACTAGGACAGGGACCATCCTCAACTCTTCTACACTTCTCTAACCATTTTTTCTTCATTATTAAATTCCACGAGAGCCTCAGGGACAGCCTAAAAGGGATCCTCCCCCGCCCCGCCCTTCCTTCTATGGGCTGCTTTCCTCACTTCCTACTAGGGCTCTTAAGGGACCAAGGTTTCTGGGAACATGAAAGGCAGGGCAACATGTCACCAGACCACTAAAGACCAGAGTTATAGGATGAGTTTTCCACTTAAGGAGACAGATGTACTAAGCACCCATTGTATGGATAGACACAAAGGGGCATCTCCAGTAGGATGGCTAAGCCAGAAATCATCCAGCAGGGTCCCCTTGCTTGGGGAAATGGACCATATTTAATTTTCATGTAGAGTAGAGTCCACCTGTCTGAGCAGAGTAAGTGCATTGTCACAGTGCCTAGCCACTAATGTGATGATTGTTAAGGCTTCCCTCAGAATATGTGGTAAGCACTCTACACCCTGGGTAGCTCCCAGACAACAGGGTACCCACCCTACTATACCTTAGGATGGCCCAGAACAGCCCAGAGACTTGAAGGTATGCCTCTAACTCTTGACTTGTTCCATATCTGTCTCTTCATAGATGGGAGACTAGTCCACTCTACTTCAAGATACTCCTTTTGGGGTGCATAGTCACCAATTGGAAAAAAAATAACTCTGAGTCCCTCAAAAAACAAACACAAAACAACAACAACAAAAGGCTAATCTTGTTTTGTAACACCACCTGGCTCCGGTATAAATTGGGCAGTGGAGAAGTTTGGCCAATTAATGGCACCATCAATTTTAATACTATCTTACAGCTAGATCTATTTTGTTCTCCCAAGGGAAATGGATGGAGGTTCCATCATCCAAGCCTTTATGGCTCTGAGGTATGACCCTAAGCTCTGTACTCCTGTAAACTAGATCCTTCTGTAATTTCTATAGCACACTCACAGTTGCCACCTTATAACCTCTCCTCCACTTCAGAGCCTGAAAGAAAAATGTACCCAGGTTAAAAGAAACATCCCCAAAAGGGGTAAATGGATTTTTCAGTTCTTTGCCAACATTTAGGTGGCAACCCAATTCTTGAGGTACTAAAAATGACCATCCTTGTTTTATAAATAAAGTCTTTACAGGGGCAGAGTGTGGTTCCAGAAACAATTCAGATCCCACCAATTCTTTTTACTTCCCCCAAACATCCACTATTCATTTCAAAGGCTAAAAAATAATTGTTTTTATGAAACAAAAGTCCTTCTAGGAGGAGTTTTTATAATTTTCCACTTTTTCTAGAACTTTTATCTGGGCTGTTTTTTTTAAAAATTCAAGTTTCTAGGTGGTAATTCTTATTTAAAAAAGCAAGCAAACAAACAAAAAGTAGCCATTTGAGCAGACTAATTTATTTATTTTTTTAGCTGGTTCTTTCTAAAT
>NW_005877838.1:0-8252 GCF_000147115.1 Myotis lucifugus | reverse complement strand
TACCCTATTGCCTGTGTCCATGGGCTATACATATCTGTATAATAAAAGCCTAAGCAACCCTTATGGCAGAACGACCGGAACGACCGGTTCCTATGATGCCCACTGACCACCAGAGGGCAGAAACTCAACGCAGGAGCTGCCCCCTGGTGGTCAGTGTGCTCCGACAGGGGGAGCACCTCTCAGCCAGAAGCTGGGCTCACAGTTGGCGAGCGCAGCTGCCGTGGCAGGAGCCTCTCCTGACTCCACAGCAGCACTACTGAGCAGTGGCAGCAGGCGCAGTGGGCTGGGATGAGTGCGAGCAGCACGGCACCTGGCCCTGATTCAGGCTTCTCCCTGGCCACCTGCCACTTGGTGCACTGTTATATCCCCCGAGGTTGTCCTGGACTGCGAGAGGGATGTCCAAAGGGATGTCCAATTGCCAGCTTAGGCCCGATCCCAGTGCCGTTCTCTGTAGAAGGCAGTCAGTCCGAACAACTCAGTGACTCAGGGAAGTGCAGGTAACTCAGGGTGAGCCTGCCTCCCCACTTGACTCACCCACTCGATGGTGTTCGCAGGACAGACTGTGGTGGCCCAGCCTGTGCACGTGCAGCAGCTGCTGAAGCTCAAGCAGCAGGCCGTGCAGCAGCAGAAGGCCATCCAGCCACAAGCCGGCAGTCGGACATCCCCCAAGAGGTCCCAGACTGCCAGAGGGTGCAGGCGGGGCTGAGGGCGAGCACACGGCTCCCCCTCTCCCCCCCCCCCCCCCCCCCAGTGCACGAATTTCGTGCACCAGGCCTCTAGTAAGTATATAAGTCAGTGGTTCTCAACCTGTGGGTTGAGACCCCTTTGGCAGTCGAATGACCCTTTCACAGGGGTCGCCTAAGACTGTCCTGCATGTCAGATATTTACATTACGATTCATAATAGTAGCAACATTACAGTTATGAAGTAGCAACGAAAATAATTTTATGGTTGGGTCACAACAAGAGGAACTGTATTTAAAGGGCCAGAAGGTTGAGAACCACTGATATAAGTTCTTTGGTTTATCTCTTCTTGACCCCCCAACCCCACATGGAGTATGTTAGTCTGTTCCATGCCTTCTTCGGGTCTTACTTTGTTACTCAGTTCATTCTGTCCATTAGATTCCACAAATACATGAGATCATATGATATTTGTCTTTCTCATACTGGCTATTTCACTTAGCATAATATTTTCCAGGTCCATCCATGCTGTCCCAAAGGGTAAGAGAGATCCCTCTTTTTTTTTTTTACAGCTGCATAGTATTCTATTGTGTAAATGTCCCACAACTTTTTAATTCATTCATCCACTGATGGGCACTGGGGTTGGTTTCCGAATCTTAGCTATTGTAAATAACGCTGCTATGAACATAGGGGTGCATATATTCTTTCTGATTGATGTTTTTCGGATATATTCCCAGAAGTGGGATTGCTGCGTCAAACAGAAGTTCCATTTATAATTTTTGAGGAAACTCCATACTGTTTCCATAGTGGCTGCACCAGTCTGCATTCCCACAAGCAGTGTATTATGGTTCCCTTTTCTCCACATCCTCTCCAGCACTTGTTGTTTGTTGCTTTACTGATGTAGCCATTCTGACAGCTGTGAGGTGATGTCTCATTGTGGTTTTAATTTGCATTTCTCTGATGATTAGTGACTTTGAACATTTTTACATGTGTCTCTTGGCATCTGTATGTCCTCTTTGGGGAAATGTCTATTCAGGTCTTCTGCCCATGTTTTTTTTTTATTGGATTGTTTGTCTACCTTCTGTTGAGTTGTATGAGTGCTTTATATATTTTGGATATTAACCCCTGATCAGATGTATCATTGGCAAATATGTTCTCCCATACAGTGGGTTTCATTTTTATTTTGATGGCAGTTTCTTTTGCTGTGCAGAAGCTTTTTATTTTGATGTAGTCCCATTTGTTTATTTTCTTCTTAGTTTCTTTTGCCCTAGGATAAGTATGTCAGAGATTTTACTCCCTACGTTCTCCTCTAAGATTTTTATGGTTTCATGCCTTATGTTTAAGTCTTTTATCCACCTTGAGTTTATTCTTGTGTATGGTGTAAGTTGATGGTCTAGTTTCATCTTTTTGAATGTCTGTCCAGTTTTCCCAACACCATTTATTGAAGAGACTGTCTTTACTCCATTGTATGTTCTTGCCTCCTTTGTCAAATATTAATTGACTGTTTTGGTTACTATGGCTTTGTAGTATAGTTTGATATTTAGTATTGTGATCCCTTCTACTTCATTCTTCTTTCTCAAGATTGCTACAGCTATTTGGGGTCTTTTATGGTTCCATATAGATTTTTGGAGTATTTGTTCTAGCTCTGTGAAGCCAGCACTTCCAGTACTATCCTTGTCTTTTTCGTGTTCTTAAGGGAAATGCTTTTAGTTTTTGCCCATTGAGTATTATGTTGGCTGTAGGTTTGTCATATATGGCTTTTTTTATGTTGAGGTTATGATCTCTTTCTTCCCACTTTACTGAGAGTTTTTATCAAAAAAGGGTGCTCGAGCCCTAACCAGTTTGGCTCAGTGGATAGAGCGTCGGCCTGAGGACTGAAAGGTCCCAGGTTCGATTCCGGTCAGGGGCATGTACCTTGGTTGCGGGCACATCCCCAGTGGGAGATGTGCGGGAGGCAGCTGATCGATGTTTCTCTCCCATTGATATTTCTAACTCTCTATCCCTCTCCCTTCCTCTCTGTAAAAAAGTCAATAAAATATATTTTTTAAAAAAAGGGTGCTGGATATTGTTGATTGCTTTTTCTGCATCTATTGATATGCTCGTGTGATTGTCATCTTCCAGTTTATTTAAGTGATGTATCACATTTATTGATTTGCTGATATTGTATGAGCTTGGCATCCCTGGAATAAATCCCACTTGGTCATGGTGTATGATCTTTTTAATGTATTGTTGGATCCGATTTGCTAATATTTTATTGAGGATTTTACCACCTGTGTTCATCAGGGATATTGGCCTGTAATTTTCTTTCTTTGTAGTGTTTTTATCTGGTTTTGGAATTAGGATAATGCTGGCTTTGTAAAAAGAGCTTGGAAGCGTGCCTTCCTTTTGAATTTTTTGGAATAGTTTGAAGAGGATAGGTGTTAGTTCGTTGAATGTTTGATAAAATTCTCCTGTAAACCCATCTGGTCCGGGACTTTTGTATGCTGGAAGTTTCTAAATTACTGTTTTAATTTCATCAGTTGTTATTGGCCTACTCAGGTTTTCTGATTCTTCTAATTGAGTTTTGGAAGATTGTATGTTTCTAGGAATTTGTCCATTTCACCCAGGTTGTCCAGTTTGTGGGCATATAGTTGTTCTTAGTATTTGCTTACAATCCTTTGTATTTCTGTGGTGTCCATTGTTATATCGCCTCTTTCATCTCTGATTTTATTTATTTGGTTCCTCTCTCTTTGTTTCTTGATGAGTCTGGCTAGGGGTTCATCAATCGTGTTTATATTTTCAAAGAACCAGCTCTTGGATTCTTGATCTTTTGTACTGTGTTGTTTTTTTAGTCTCTATGTAATTTATTTCCATTCTGATCTTTATTATTTCCTTCCTTCTACTCCCCCTGGGCCTTTCTTATTGTTTTATTTCTCATTCATTTAGTTGTAGGATTAGATAGTTTATTAGTCCTTTTTTTGTTTTTTGAGGTAGGCCTGTAGTGCTAAAACCTTCTGTTTCAGCACTGCTTTCACTATGTCCCATAGTGGTTGTGTGTTCATTTTCATTTGTTTCAGGCAGTTTTTAATTTCTTGCTTGATCTCATTGGTAACCCATTCATTGTTTAATAACATGCTATTTAGCTTCCATGTGTCTGAATGTTTTTGAGTTCTTTTTCCTGTAGTTGATTTCTAACTTCATGCCACTGTGATCTGAGAAGATGCTTGGTATTATATCAATCTGTTTGAATTTGTATAAACTTGTTTTGTGCCCTAACATGTGGTCTGTCCTTGAGAATGTTCCATGTGAGCTTGAGAAGTATGTATATTCTGTTGCTTTGGGGTGAAATGTTCTATAAATATTGGTTAGATTCATCTGATCTAGTGTGTCATTTAAACATTCCTTGTTCATTTTTTGTCTGGAAGAGCTACCCAGTAATGTCAGTGGGTGTTAAAGACCCCACTATGACTGTATTGCTGTCAGTATCTCCCTTAAAGTCCATTAAGAGTTTTTTTTATGTACTTGAGTGTTCCTATATTGGGTGCTCATATATGTTTACAAGGGTTATATTTTCTTGTTGAATCATTCCCTTTAGTATTATGAAGTGGCCTTCTGTCTCTTGTTATGGCCTTTATTTTGAAGTCTCTTTTGTCTGATATGAGTATTGCTACCCCAGCTTTTTTACCCTTTTAATTTGCATGAAATAAATGTTTCCATCCCTTCACTCTCAGTCTATGTATATTTTTTGTTCTGAGATAGGTCTCTTGTAGACAGCATATACATGGGTCATGCTTTCTTATCCATTCAGTCACCCTATGTCTTTTGAATTGGGCACTTAATCCAGTTACATTTATGGGTATTATTGACTAGAGGCCCAGTGCATGAAATTCGTGCACGGTGAGGGGGGGGGGATCCCCTCAGCCCAGCCTGCACCCTCTCCCTCTGGGACCCTGCAGGGATCAGGCCTAAACCAGCAGTCAGACATCCCTCTCACAATCCGGGATCGCTGGCTCCTAACTGCTCACCTGCCTGCCGGCCTGATCCCCCTAACTGCTCTCTTCTGCTGGCCTGATCCCCCTAACTGCTCTCCCCTGCAGGCCTGATCACCCCTAACCGCCTCTGCCTCGGCCCCGCCACCATGGCTTTGTCTTGAAGGATGTCCGGAAGGTCGTCCGGAAGATGTCCGGTGTAATAAGCATATTACTCTTTTATTAGTATAGATAGGTATTTATTTATTGCCATTTTTTATTTTCTTTATGCCTTTGATCCCCTCTTTCTCCTTTTCTTCTTAAAGCAGTCCCTTTAACATTTCTTGCATTGTTGGTTTGGTGGTAATGTACTTCTTTAACCTTTTTTTCTTTTTTGGTCTGGAAAGCTTTTTATTTCTCCTTTGATTTAAATGATAGCCTTGGATCAGTAGTCTTGGATTTAGGCCCTTGCTTTACCTTACTTTGAGTACTTATTGCCACTTCTGGCCTGAAGGGCTTCTATTGAGAAGTCAGCTGGAATTCTAATGGGAACTCCTTTGTAGTTAATTTTCTGTCTCTCTCTTGCTGCCTTTAAGATTCTTTCTTTGTCTTTAACATTTGCCACTTTAATTATGATGTTTTTAGGTGTGGGTCTCTTTGGGTTTATCTTGATTGGGATTCTGTGCCTCCAGAACCTGTGTGACATTTTCCTTCATCAGTTTGGGAAAGTTTTCTGTCATTACTTTTTAAAACAGGTTCTCTGTTCCTTGCTCACATTCTTCCCTCTCTGGCATTCCTATAATGTGGATGCTTTTACGTTTCATGTTGTCCCAGAGCTCTCAAGCTATTGTCTTGCTTTTTAATTCTTTTTTTTATTTGCTGCTCTAAATGGGTATTCATTTCTACCTGTATTCCAAATTGCTGATTCCTTCCCCTGCTTCATCCAGTTTGCTTTTAATCCCTTCCAGTGTGTTCTTCATGTAAGATACCAGGTGTATCGGTTAATAATGTTTTTTTTTCAATAGATGGAGTTACACATGTTGATATATATGTGATTTGATATGTATGCTATTTTGTTGTATTGACAGCAAGCTTCAAAACTTCATATGTCAAATTTTCTGAAGGTGTTAACATCATAGATATTTTTACGCTTAAAAATGTCAAATTTCGTGCCAAAAAAGAGCATTTACAGGAAGTTTTAATTCATTATTTTGAAGAAAAGTGCTGCTGAAAGTTATTGTATACTTCAGGAAGCTCATGGTGAACATGTTCCATCTCAAGATACTTGTGAACGCTGGTTTAAATGCTTTAAAAGTGATGGTTTCGATGTGAAAGACAAAGAACCTCCAGGTCAACTGAAAAAGTTTGAACATTAACAATTACAAGCATTATTGGATGAAGATGCATGTCCAACTCAAAAACAACTTGCAGAAAGATTAAATATTGCTCAGCAAACAATTTCCGATTATTTACAAGCAATGGGAAAGATTTTAAAGGAAGGAAAATGGGTGCCACATCAACTGAACAAAAGACAAATGGAAAACCAAAAAGTCATCAGTAAAATGTTGCTTCAACAGCACAAAAGAAAGTCTTTTTTGCATCGAATTGTGACTTGTGATGAAAAGTGCATTTATTTTGCAAATCCCAAATGCACAAAATCATGGGTGATCCAGGTCAACCATCAACATTGACTGCAAGGCCAAATCGCTTCGGAAAGAAGACAATGCTCTGCATTTGGTGGGATCAAGAAGGTGTGGTGTATTATGAGCTTCTAAAATTAGGTGCCGAAACCGGTTTGGCTCAGTGGATAGAGCGTCGGCCTGTGGACTGAAAGGTCCCAGGTTCGATTCCGGTCAAGGGCATGTACCTGGGTTGCGGGCACATCCCCAGTAGGAGATGTGCAGGAGGCAGCTGATCGATGTTTCTCTCTCATCGATGTTTCTAACTCTCTCCCTTCCTCTCTGTAAAAAATCAATAAAATATATTTAAAAAAAATAAAATAAAATTAGGTGAAACGGTTAATACTGATCGCTACCGATAACAAATAATCAATTTGAACCATGTTTTGATCGTGAAATGACCAGAATGTGCCAGAAAACACGGCAAAGTTATTTTGTTTCATGATAATGCACCATCACACACTTCAAAACTAGTTAAAGACACGTTAAAAGATCTTGCCTGGGAAATATTAACCCACCCTTCGTATTCACCAGACCTTGCTCCTTCAGATGACCACTTGTTCCGATCGATGGCACATGCGCTTTCTGAGCAGCACTTCAAAAAGTATGAAGAAGTGGAAAATTGGGTCTTTGAATGGTTTGCCTCAAAACAAGAAAAGTTCTATTGGATCCGTATCCACAAATTACCTGAAAGATGGGGGAAATGTGTAGCTAGCGATGGATATTACTTTAAATAAAGCACTTTTAATGTTTCTCTTGAAATTACCGTGTTTTCTTTGATTGCAAAATCCGCATTATTAACTGGTACACCTGATATATCATTCTTCATTTCGGTCTGGTTCTTGTTCATGGCCTCTATTTCCCTTTCCAGGCTGTTGTAATTTCCACTAAGTTCCTTAGCGTCTTAACCATTGCTTTGAACTCTGTGTCTGATAGGTCGCTTGCCTCCATCTCATTTTGTTCTTTTTCTAGAGAGTCCTTCTTTTCTCTCACTTGGGTGGCTTCTTTGTCTCCCATGTTAGCTGTCTCTTTGTATCTGCTCCTGTGCATTAGATAGAACTGCTGTGCCTCCCAGTCTTTGTGGGATGGCCTTATGTAGAAAGTGTCTTCAGGGGTCTCCTTGTTCACTTGAGCTGGATGCTCTAGGAATGCCTCTTGTGTGTGTTGTTTGGGCTCTCCTGTTATAATTGGGACGTCATTGTCGAGGTCACGTTCATGGGAGGGATTTCCCCTCCTACTTGCTGTCGGTGAAGTTCAACCCCTACATCTTCGAGCCAGGTGTTATATAGATGCTGACAGAAAGGAATAATATACAACAGGACCAACCAAAAACACCATGAAAATCAAGCTACTTAATGCAGTAACAACAGGAAAGACTAAGAAGGAAAAAGAAGAGAAAGCAAAACAAAGATAAAGAGAATACTAAAAGACACATGACCAAATGTTTAAAGGGGATATAAAGAAAAAGGGAGGAAGAAGAAAATGAAAAGATGGCTATATGGAAGCAAGGATAAGATAAAAGAATTAGTATAGGAAGAAAAAAGAAAAAGAAAGAGAAAATAAATGAAATAATTATGAATTTAAAATGTAATGGATATATTGATATAGATAGGAAAAGTAAAACAGAAAAAAATGAGAAAAAATAAAATAAGAAATTAATAACAGTAAGAACAGACAAGAGAACAGAATTGAAGGAAAGAGAGAAATTAGAGATAAGAAAGAAAAAGGAAGAAAAAAAGGGGGTCTGTGTGTGTGTGTGTGTGTGTGTCTGTATGTGTGTCTGTGTTTGTGTCTGTGTCTGTCTGTGTGTGTCTGTGTTTGTGTGTGTGTGTGTGTCTGTGTGTTTGTGTGTGTGTTTGTGTGTGTGTGTGTGTCTGTCTGTGTTTGTGTGTGTGTGAGTGTGTGTGTCTGTGTGTGTGTGGGTGTGTGTGTTTGTATATGTGTCTC